>NC_142686.1:69095454-69398484 GCF_056320005.1 Nelumbo lutea
GTAGAATTCCTTGGATTATTGATTTTTGTGCATTTGACCATATGACTAATGTTTCTAACCTTTTTACCTCCTACCAACTATTTCCTAGCCGTGATAAGATATCCCTAGCTAATGGATCTCTTGCTCCTATCTCAGGCAAGGGAGACATCAAGGCTTCAAACTCTCTTACCCTCACCTCTATTCTCCATGTCCCTAAACTTAGTACTACTCTCCTATCCATTAATAGTTTGAAAAAATCTTTGAGCTGACACATAACTTTCTTTCCTTATTGTGTTTTTTAGAGCCTAAAGTCCCAAAAGGTGATTGGGAGTGGCCATGAGGCAAATGGGATATACTTGCTAGACATACCTGAGGAAAGCCAATTACAACCTTAGAGAGTTTCTTTTAGGTCTAATTCACCAAAGTCCAGTTGATCCTGTCATGTTGTCATTGTCATTTTGGTCATTTACCTGTTTCTTCTTTGAGTCTTTTGTTTCCTGAATTGTTCAAAGGAATAAGTATGTCTTAGTTTACATTTTGAGTTTTGGTGAACTCTCTAAATATTGTAGAAACACATCCTTGGAGTAATAAAAGATTTACTTTTCCCTAGTGATTTAAAAGGTATGCTTCAGGCGTGCCTAGGCGCACAAGCAAGGCGCATTTTAGGGTATGCGCCTCGCCTAGGTCCTAGGCACAGCCCTTTCAAAAGGCGTACGCGTCATGTGCCTAATGTGCCTTGTGCCTCAGCCCAGGCGTGCGCCTTTTGAAAATTTGATAATGTTGTTCATTCTTTCATCCTAATAAAATGTCTTCTTAAAAAGTAATTAGACTATAAAATCATTATTTTTTGTGTGAAAACTAAGAATTTAAGACCTAACGTGGACTTGTTTGGGCTTGCCCCAGGGACGTGGCACAAAGGCAGCTCATAGAATCAGGAATGTAATATGTTTTACATTATATTAGCTACTTGAATGCAATTGAGTGAAAAAAGAGATTAGAGGTTTTACATGCTTGAAAATGTTTTATATGTTTGATTTTATTTTTAAATTCTCATTTGAATATGCTTTACATCTTATGTTTATGTATTTTAATTTTGGATAATAGATTTTTTAAAACTTAAGTTTATATTTTTTATTAATATTATGTTTAATATTTTTTTGATTTTTTTGGCTTTTCTTTGAATTTTCTGACATTTTTTTTTATTTTTTAGCATTTTTTTGTATTTTTGCACCTTGCCTTGCGCCTTAGGTTCCTTTTTTGCACCATGCGCTTTTAAAATACTACTTTTCCCTTCAACATTGTGCACTCTGATGTGTGGGGGCCTTATCATTTACCTTCAATGGGTGACTATCGATATTTCATCTTATTTATTGATGATTTCTCTCGCTATACATGGATCTACTTGATGTAGTCTCGTGATGAATCTTGTATTTATACAAGTTGTTTCCTACCAAACTAACTTCAATTGGTAATACAACTCATTTGTCCCCCCCCAAGGTCATCATAGTCCCCACCTCTTAAGGCCTCGTTCGTTTTTGAGAAAGCTATTTACTTGGGCAAGTTCAACATGTAACACTTACCCAGGTAAGTGAACTAACCTGTTATCTTTTGATTCCCAGGTAATTTATACAATGACTCTTTTATCCATAAAAATCATTGTTAGAACAGGCGGAATTGTCAAAACACGTTTTGTCAATGTTTCCCCTAAGTGGGAAAGATACCCACCTGGGAGATGGGTATCACTTGAAGAAGAAGAAGAAGAAGAAGAAGAATGGAGAATAGGGTGACTCTCTCTATCCATCCCATCAAATTGTTATTTATATTAGAATAACAATAATACATGAGTTGTTGATAAAAAAAAAAAAAAAACAACAATGCATGAGTAGTAGTAGAAGAGGAAGACGAAAGAAATGGAGAATAGGGTGGCTCTCTCTATTCATCCCATCAAATTGTTATTTATATTAGGGTTACTAGCAATGTTAGTTGTAGCTTGGCTATCACAATAGAACCTCAAAGGGCTAGACACAATGATTCCCAATTCCTTTAGGAGTATCTTAATCCAAAGAAGTTCAAAAACTTCATGTGCCATGACCCGGTATTCAGTTTCAGCACTTGACTGAGCCACTACAATTTGTTTCTTGCTTCTCCAAGTCATAAGATTTCCACCCACAAATGTGCAATATCTATGTTGTTAGTTTTAAACTGTTTTTCTTCTTTATTTATGTTGTTGTAATGCTGTCAGCTAAGACTGTTGACAGCATGTTCTTTTCTTTTGTTTATATAGAGAACACTGATGTGGGCCCCACAGCAGCGTAGTTATTTGTTTCAGTTATAGTAGTGTCAGTTTGAGTCAGTTTGTTAATTCAGTTGTTATTTATTTCAGCTTTTATTTACTTTATTTATTATGTAAGTACTAAGGGCAGATGTGTCCTTTCCATTATGTACTAAACATAACCTATAAATATTAAGAGAGTAGCGGCGGCAGATCGGTTAGAATCTGTCCCTCCTTTCAACCACTTGTGTTCTCTTGTTTCTCTTCTATTCTCTCTCCTTTTTCTCACTTTTCTTCTGTTTTGTAAACCTAAAACCTAATAGGATTCAAGACTGATTATAGTCTTGATCTTTTACTTGGTATTAAGGCCTATCTAGGGCTTCTCATGTGTGTCTAGTCCAGCCGACCACATGAGGACTAGCTAGGGCTGGAAGCTTTGAAGAAGTTTTCGGTGGCTGAATCTTGGAGATTACCAGGAGAGGTTCGCAGCAGTAGAAGACTTGCCGCGGCTTGCAGAGAGTTGGTAATCAGGAAGAAGCAGCGAAGGTTAGGGTTCAGGTAACCCTACAAGACAGTAAACCGAAGTACATAAGTTTTTTTTTATTGAGTTTCAGAGACTGCAATCAGTCGAGATAGGTTGGACCTATCTAGAAAGAGGGGCCGAACTGTGTTCAAGTTTGTTTCTAGGGTTTGGCTTGTCGAACTGTGTTTAAGTTTGTTTCTAGGGTTTGACTGTTGGGTCGAACCCCCCCTTCAAAGGTGATTAGTTTTTAGGGTTTCATATTGCCCTACGACAAGTCCCACTTGTGCGGACTGCTTGGAGAGTGCAGCTGAGCACTTACTCCAGACCTACAGTTGAAACCCTAATTTTTCTCTTGCAGCAGTGGGCCCCACAGTAGTGATTTCAGAAAATAGCATCTCAGATTGATGGGCTGCCTGGTACTGTGCATGCCGATTGATTTCATATCAGATTTGAGTTGATTTCTTGCATATACTATGATAGGCGATTGATTTCAGATCAGATTTGGGTTGGTTTCAGATCAGATTTCGAATCAGATCAGATTTGTGTTGGTTTCGGATCAGATTCCAGACTTGCTTGTTTGACTCTGTTTTCTGGTATAGTGGCTCTAACAGTTTGTAGCCACTGAATCTTGATCAAAGATGGAGTTTAAGGGTCAGGGAGAAAGTAGTTTTGGAAACCACAGTTATGGTAGTGTATCTGAAACCGGGTTTCAGATTACAACTATGAGATTTGATGGGTCAAATTATTTGGAGTGGTCTCAATCAGCCATGATGGCTATTGGAGGAAGGGGAAAACTGGGTTACCTCTTGGGAGATGTGAAAGAACCTTCCAAAGAGGACCCAACATACACCAAGTGGGTTCAAGAGAACTATTTGGTTATGGCATGGCTGTGTAATTCTATGCAGCCACATATCAGCCGAAATTACTTGTGGGCAAAGACAGCCAAAGAGATATGAGATGTTGTGAAAGAAACCTATTCTCAACCCCTTAATGTTGCTAGAGCCTATGAACTGAAGTGTGAGGTGAACAGCCTTAAACAAGGAAAGAAGCCAGTTTCTGTCTACTTCTCTACCTTGAAATCCTTGTGGCATGAGATTGAACATCTAGAGACCCTTGAGTGGGAGAGTTCCAAAGATGCACAGACTCACAGAAAGCAAGTCGAGACGAATAGGGTATTTGAGTTTCTGGCTGGTTTGAATTCAGAATATGATATTGTGCGACAACAGATATTGACAAGAGATAGTGTGACCCTTTCTCAAGCATACTCCCTGGTGCATAGTGAAGAGACCAGGAGGAAAGTCATAATGCAGCCTCAGCCCTCTTTCCCAGCCTTGACAGCTACTAAACCTAAGCCAGAGGGTGACTCAAAAAGGGACCGGAAGAAGGAAGATAAACGGGATCTGGTATGTGAACATTGCAAGAAACCCAAACACACAAAAGATACTTGTTGGAAGTTACATCCTCACTTGGTCCCAGCAAAACTAAGAAATAAGAAGGGTAATGCTCATATGGCAGTGAACACTGATTTAGCATCCTCATCAGGCACATCCCTAAAGACTTTAGCTGCTATTCGGGCTGCCCTCATACAATTGGAAAAGGAAGTTGGGAGTCCATATCAGTCACCATCAGCTCCTGCCACATCTACATTTGCACATTCAGGTACTCGAGCCTCAGCTTACCATGCTTCAGCTCCAGGTAATATTGACCACTACTAGGTAATAGATTCAGGTGCATCTAACAATATGACTAGCTTGCCATCTTTGTTCACTTCTTATCACTTGTCCTATGGCCGAGATAAAGTATCCATTGTTGATGGCTCTCTTGTTGCCATTTCGGGCAAGGGGGACATCAAGCTATCGGATACTATCTCTTTATCTTCTGTCTTGCATGTTCCTAAGCTTGATACTAACCTGCTTTCAATTAGTAGTATTACCAAATACATGAACTATTCAGTAAACTTTTTCCCTGACCAATGTGTTTTTCAGGATTTGGAGACGAGGAAGGTGATTGGGACTGGCCGTGAGACAAACGGAATCTATCTGCTTAGAGAGAGTTCTCGTCGGGAGGAGTCAGCGGATAAGAAGTCTTTTGTTTCCCAGTCTGTGAGTTCGGTTATGCCAAAGCATAACCGATTAGGTCATTTGTCTTTTAAGTCTTTGAAGAGTTGTGAGAGTTGTGAGTTTGCCAAACATTGTAGAACCTCTTATTCTTTAAGTAATAAAAGGAGTAATTCCTCTTTTGATATTGTGCATACTGATCTTTGGGGGTCATATCATATCTCTTCTATGGGTGGGTACAGATATTTTCTACTGTTTGTTGATGATCATACCCGTTTTTTTGGTCTATCTTATGCGTTATCGGGATGAGGTTCATGCTCTGACCCAAAACTTCCATCAGATGGTTCTCACTCAGTTTGGGACCCAAATCAAAGTCCTTAGATCTGTAATGCAAATGAATACTTTGCTCAACCATTGACCTCCTACCTTCTTAGCCATGGAGTTATTCACCAGAGCACTTGCCCTTATACACCACAGCAGAACGACATTGCCGAAAAGAAGAATAGGCATATCTTGGAGGTGGCTAGAAGCATTATGTTTACCTCCAATGTACCTATTCGCTTCTGGGGTGATGCTATCCTCACGGTAGTTTATCTCATTAATCGAGTTCCTTCCCGGGTTCTTGATATGAGAACCCCCTTTTCCCTTCTATACCCAGACGAGGAGTTGTTCATTGTTCCCCTTAAAACCTTTGGTTGTACCTGTTTCGTTCAGTTCCTCGGACCTCATCATTCCAAGTTTGAACCTAAGGCCTCCAAATGCATTTTCCTTGGTTATGCACAAACTCAAAAGGGTTATTGTTGCTATGATCCGGTTTCAAGGAAACGGTTTGTCTCCATGGATGTCACCTTCTTTGAGGAAACACCCTATTATCCTAGGGCTTCTCCTCAGGGGGAGAGCAGTGAGAGTGGGGCTGTTTTGAGTTTCTTTCCTCAGGGGGAGAGCAGTGAGAGTGGAAGTGGGACTGGTAGACGTGGGGCTGTTCCTTTACCTATTCCATTGGATAATGAAGGTTGTAGTGGTGAGGGTGATCAGAGGGAGCCGGAGTTGAGAGTCTATCACAGGCGATGCAGGCAGGTTGATCCTAGTCTTCGACAATCCCGGCCAGCTCCAGTTCCTTCTGTGGCTCTAGATCCAGAGCCTACTAAGATACCTCTCACTGTTGCCACTTCCCCTCCTGTGGATGACCTTGATCTCCCTATTGCCATTCGCAAAGGAAAACAACATTGCACCACTTCTACAGCTCACAGCATCTCACAGTTCTCATCCTATGATCGTCTGTCTCCATCTTACCGGTCCTATCTCACTTCCATTGCTGATGTCCCTATTCCAAGAACAGTGCAAGAAGCCTTACCAGTTCCAGAATGGAAAGATGCAATGCAAGTCGAAATGGATGCCCTGTTGAAGAATAATACTTGGGCACTGGTTGACCCACCAAAAGAAAAGAAACCGGTGGGATGCAAATGGGTGTTCACTGTGAAGCATAATGCTGATGGTTCTATTGAAAGGTACAAAGCCCGGCTGGTTGCAAAGGGGTTCACTCAGACTTATGGTATAGACTACTTGGAAACCTTTGCCCAGTAGCCAAGATGACCACCATCCGAGTTCTGTTATCCCTTGCAGCAAATCATTCTTAGCCCCTGTTTCAGATGGATGTTAAAAATACCTTTCTGAATGGAGACTTACAAGAAGAGGTTTACATGCAGTTGCCTCCTGGATTCTATGATACAGAGACAGGTAAGAAGGTTTGCCGACTAAACAAGGCATTGTATGGTTTGAAGCAGTCACCTAGAGTCTAGTTTGATAGGTTTAGATTAGCCCTTGGAAAGTTTGGTTATGTACAGGCCCAGTCATATCATACACTATTCATCAAGAGGGTGGAGTCCTCTCTGACACTACTAGCAGTGTATGTTGATGATATTGTAGTGATAGGAAATGACAGTCATGAGATTGAGTCCCTCAAATAGCTCCTTCATCAAGAGTTTGAGGTGAAAGATCTTGGTGCACTACGGTACTTTTTGGGTATTGAGGTTGCTAGATCCAAGCAAGGGATTTTTATCTCTCAGAGAAAATATGTTCTAGATCTGTTGGCAGAAACTGGAAAGTTGGGTGTTAAGCCGGCCGATACACCCATCAAACAAAATCACAAGATTAGTGCAAAGGGTGGGGAGCCTCTTGAAGACAAAAATATGTTCCAACGGTTGGTTGAAAAGCTTCTATATCTCTGCCTCACTCAGCCGGATATCAGCTATGCAGGTAGTGTTGTTAGCCAATACATGCACTCCCCTAGAACTTCTCATCTTCTTGCGGCAAAGAGAATATTAGCATACTTGAAGAGATGCCCAGGTAGAGGTATATTGCTCAAGAACAATAATCACATGAGGGTGGAAATCTATACAGATGCCGATTGGGCTGGGAGTGTTGATGACAGAAGGTCTACCTCTGGATATTGTGCCCTTGTGGGAGGTAACCTTGTCTCTTGGAGGAGTAAGAAGCAGAGTGTTGTTTCCCGCTCTAGTGCTGAAGTGGAATACAGGTCAATGGCTAATGGAGTGGCTGAAATCTTATGGCTGAGGTCACTACTTGAAGTGTTGGGTATTGACTATGAAAAGCCCTTAATGTTGTATTGTGATAATCAAGCAGCTATTAATATAGCCCACAACCCAGTGCAGCATGACAGAACTAAACATATCGAAGTTGATCGACATTTTGTGCGATAAAGGGTCACATCACAAGAAGTGTGTCTTCCGTACATCACATCTAATATGCAGCTCGCAGATATCCTCACCAAGGTTGTACCAAGGAAGAAGTTAGAGACAGACCTATCCAAGTTGGGAATGATAAATATCTACTCCCAACTTGAGGGGGAGTGTAGAGAACACTAATGTGGGCCCCACTGCAGTGGTCCCCATTGTGCTCGTAGGACAGCAGTGTAGTTATTTGTTTCAGTTATAATAGTGTCAGTTTGAGTCAGTTTGTTAATTCAGTTGTTATTTATTTCAGCTTTTATTTACTTTATTTATTATGTAAGTACTAAGGGCAGATGTGTCATTTCCATTATGTACTACACATAACCTATAAATATTAAGAGAGTGGCGGCGGCAGATCGGTTAGAATCTATCCCTCCTTTCAACCACTTGTGTTCTCCCGTTTCTCTTCTATTCTCTCTCTCCTTTCTCTCACTTTTCTTCTGTTTTGTAAACCTAAAACCTATTAGGATTCAAGACATTACAGTCTTGATCTTCTACTGTTTAGGGTGTGCTGCTAGGAGCCTATGAGCAATTTCTTGTAATTGTTATAATACAATATTAAATAAAAGAGAAGTTGGGTGCCACCAGCTCAAATCTTTCGACCCTCATCTTTCTTTTCTTCTTCTTCTCCTCTCCTCTCTTATTCTTCTTCCTTGTATGATCACATGGTATCAGAGCGACATTGATTCTAGGCAGTAGTTTCTTTTCAATGAGGAGTATTCACTCAACCCAGGCGTCAGTTTTTTTTTTTGGACTGTGAAGACAAAAAACTTCACATCGGACTGATCAGAAACATCCCTCGTTACTTCTTCAGGGTTCTCCCTTGGTCGTAGCACCAAGTAACCCTAATTGGTGGAAGTCAATGCTGTGAAGCTTCCTTGTCCCCTTCAACTGATGCTGTGAAGATCCAAAAAAACCTCTTTTTTGACCTTCGGCTGATGCTTTGACCTTCGGCTGGTGCTGTGAAGGCTTTGCTCCATCAACTGATGCTGTGAAGACCAAAAAAACTTCCTTTTTTGACCTTCAGCTGATGCTGTAAAGGTCTGGTTGTGTTTTTGCACCTTCGTACAGGTGCTATATAGGGGTGTGTGATCCCCTTTGTCCAAGTATGTGCTAAAACCAGTGTGAAGTGTGGAATTTACAATGGCATACTTGGTATAGCAGTTTTCTTCTTCTTCCTGGACTGTTTATGTGTTGCAGTAGTGTGTATATGCTTTCAGAAGTAGGGTGTGGTGTTTTATGCCTTAATTGTGACTATTAGAAGCAGTACTGGTGTGAGTACTGGTCTTGTGCACCTTCAGTTTTTTTGTTCTGGCTTGTAGACCTGCCTTTAAAAATGGCAAATGATGATTCTACATCATCTGGGGTTACATCAACTCGTGGTACAGCACGTATGGGGACTGAAAGCATGATGTTCCCTATGTTGATCACTCCTTTAAATGGTCTAAACTACCTGGAGTGGGCCAAAGGTGTAAAACTTTATGTAACAACAAGGGGAAAAGCTGGTTACATAAATGGAAGGGTGAAAGAACCCAAGAGTGGGATTACTGAACATGATCAGTGGGACCAAAAAAAACAGTATGGTGATGTCCCAGCTTCTTGCGGCCATGGAATCTGATGTGAAAAAAGAATTTTATGTGGGCAGATACTGCAAATGAGATATGAGAACAGGCCAAAACCACCTATTCAGAGCAAAGGCACTTTGCTAAGATCTACAAGTTACAAGCTGAATCCTCAACCTATAAACAAGGAAACCGCGGCCTATCAGCCTATTATTCTGCTCTTACCTTAGTGTGGAAAGAATTGGACCACTATCAGCCTATAGAATAGAAACATGAGGATGATGCTAGAGGCTATAAGAAGTTGGTTTCTCAGTAGCAGGTTTTTGCCTTCTTGTTGGGGCTAAACCCCATATATGAACCCCTTAGAGTTCAGATTGTAGGAAGTAAAGAATTACCCTCAGTCCAAGAGGTGTATGCCCTTGTTCAGTCTAAGGAAAATAGGAGGAGTGTGATGGTTACAACTGAGGGAGAGCTACAGGTAGCATTACCTGCAATGGGTGAAAATAATATGGGAAAGAAAAATGACTCCAAGAAAGCCAATGATAAGGATAAGTTGTTCTACACTCGCTGCCGTCATTTAAGACATACTTGTGACACATGTTGGGAGTTCCATGGGAAACCAAAGTGGGCTGTAAAGAAACAAGAACAGGGTAAGGAACAGAGTCAAAAGAAGCCTAATACAACTCACAATGCAACAAATGTGGTAACCCAAGAAACTTAGTCTGCTGGGGTGCCAAATGATACTACACGAGAACACTTCACTGGTTCTAACCCCAAGGAAGACATTATGAACTCCTTCCGTAGTCACTTGGAATCATAGGGTAGGGCCTTGCGCCAGATGGACAGATCAGCTACTAGTAACCCTTCTACTTCATTTGTGTCTACATCAAGTAATGCAGCTTCTGCCTTCCATGTCTCCACAACCACAGATTCCCCCTGGATCATTGACTCAAGGACTTCTAATCACATGACTAGTAAGCCAAACCTATTCAATTCTTATAACCTTTTGTCGGGAAGGGATAAAGTAAGACTTGCAGATGGCTATTTTTCTTCCATTGCAAGTCAAGGATCAATATTCCTTCCTCAAGGACTTAACCTGGATAATGTTTTGCATGTCCCTCAGCTTCCTATCAACCTTCTTTTTATTAGTAGTATTACAAATTCATTAAACTGCAGTGTAACCTTTTTTCCTTATTCATGTATTTTTCAGGACCTAACTTCTAGGAGGACGATTGGTAGAGGAAGCTTAGTAGATGGTCT
Organism: Nelumbo lutea; assembly: GCF_056320005.1. Lineage (NCBI taxonomy): Eukaryota > Viridiplantae > Streptophyta > Magnoliopsida > Proteales > Nelumbonaceae > Nelumbo > Nelumbo lutea. Next base: position 69,105,858 of record NC_142686.1, read on the forward strand.
CTACACTCTCGACAGCAAGGCTAGTTTCTCAGTGTCATCTTCAAAGTCTCATAGTCAGTCAAATAAGGGTCAAATTGTTTTGTGGCATAATTGGTTAGGGCATGTGTCCTTTAAAATAATAGTCTTTATTTCCATTTTTATTTTAGTCCTGTTCAATGTTAGATTTCCATTGTCAAACGTGTCAATTGAGCAAGCAATGTAGAACAATATTTTCTTCAAGTAATAAAAGATCAAGTTTCCCTTTTCATATTGTGTATTCTGATGTGTGGGGGCCTACTACCATAACTTCGGAGGGCGGGTATAAGTACTTTATCACATTAATTGACGATTTCTCCCGTTATACATGGGTTTTTCCCATGTGTAGCAGAGACGAAGTCTCAAAGATCAAAAGAGATTTCCAAAGGATGGTGTTTACACAGTTCCATGTGGAAGTTTAGATTTTTCAATCCGATCATGCGAAAGAATATTTCCATGGTGAGCTAAATGAGTTCTTTGCTTCCCATAGATCGATTCATATAAGCTCATGTGCAAGAACACCACAACAAAACGGTGTTGCAGAAAGAAAGAATAGAACCTCCTTGAGGTAGCCCGAGGGATGATGTTACATATGAATGTTCCCAAACGATTTTGAATGTCATAAACCGCATGCCCTCCAAAGTGTTAAACTACAAGGCCCCTCATCAGTTATTGTTTCCTTAGTCTCCTCTAATTTCAATTCCCATGAGGGTGTTTGGTTGTTGTCCCTTTGTCCATGACTTATCCCCGTCCCATGGTAAGTTGGATTTTCGGTTTATTCCATATGTCTTTCTGGGGTATCCTTCTTCGCAAAAGGGTTACCGATGCTTTGATCCCATTGGCCATAAGTTTTGTCTCAATGGATCTCTTTTTTTGAGTCTGAACTGTTTTTCCCTACTTCTCCTCAGGGGGAGAGTAATGTGGAAGAGGAGAAACAGGTCCAGGTGCGTCAAGTCTCCCTTCTATTTTGGATCTCGCACATTTTCATGTCTTCCAATGTCAACGCCGTAGGGATCAGCAATGTGACAAGGATGTGGAGCCGCCAAACACTGAGCAACCAACACTGTCTAATTCCCAGGAGGTAAGTCCAACACCTGTTGATCCCATAGTCTTCGTTTCGGTTGTGGGTGACCTTGACATTCCTATTGCTCATAAAAAACGACAGACATGCACTACCAAACACCCCATTACCCAATATGTATCCTATGGTCGCATTTCCCTCCCTTATCATGCCTTCCTGTCTGCAATTGATAGTATTCCCATACCTAGAAACGTGGCAGAAGCTTTAAAATACCCTGAATGGACAGATGCTATGGAGGAGATCAATGCCCTCCACAAGAATCAAACATGGGAGTTGGTGGATCTTCCAACAGGAAGACCCAGAGGGGTGTAAGTGGGTGTTTACAATGAAACACAAGGCAGACGGGACAGTTGAAAGGTACAAAAGCAATGCTGGTAATAAAGGTGATGAACATACAATTTATCTATAATTTATGAGGACTTTTGCATGAATTATTATGTCGGTTTTATTTAATTTTACCCTAATTTAACTTAATACTAAGAAAAGATTTCAGGGGTAATCAATCCAACAAAAAGAAGGCAAAAGGTAAGAAAATATGGACCAAAAAGGACCAAATTCAGCCCAGCCCGGTTATGGAAGCAAGAGAGCACACTTCGACCCAAAAAGTACAACTTAATTCCTTGGAAAAAAAACCCAAGAAAAGAATCCTAGCAAAGAGTAAAATTCGGCCCAACAGAGAAGGCCCATTCTCAGCCCAAAAGAGCAACCTAGAGTATAGCTATTGTGTGCTAAGAGGGAGCCTAAGTGCAGCCCAAATAACAACCCAAAGAGCTAGGGGCGACAAACCTTAGAAGGCTTTCAAGAGAGCTCTAGAAAGTTTAAGAAATAGGTGTAATACACCCCATTCTAGAGGCTTCAAGAAGAGGCAAGAGCCCCCTTGTAAATCTTTATAAGGAGGCCTCTAAAAGGGGGGAAGGTGTTCAATCGCTTGAGATAAAGGCTCTCCCACTCCTAGAGGTTCGAACACCTTGAAGAGAAGAGAAGAGAAGAAGGCTAGGCGCAAGGATGAGAAGAAGAAGGGCTGAAGGAGTTCAAGTCAAGCTAGCAAGAAGAGAATGTGACTTCGAAATTGGTGGTTTTTTATTTAGAGATCTATTGTAATAATTCCATTCTAATTTCATTTTTCTTTGATTCGAATTCAACTTCCTTGTTGTATTTTTTATCTCCCTCTTCAATTCTTTCTTGATGTAATTAAGTTTGTAAAATTTCAGTTTAGCAATCAACTTCTTTTTTATTCATTCGAATGGGTGTGAGTTGTTCTTGAAGTTTCTTGAATAGGGGTTAATTGTAGATCAATTCAGCCAATTGAACTTTCAAAACTCAGATCTGAATTCTCAGATCTGAGATTGCAAGATCTGAATTGCTTGAAAGAGAATTCAGATCTGCAAATTTTCAGATTGGTCGAATCGATCTAAGCTTGGAATTCTTAGAGTGCTTGAGAAAGACTCTAGGAATTCAGATATACTATTCAAAAACTGAATTGGATGCAAGGTTAGAGATAACTTGCACAATTCAGTTGGTAATCAATTCAGATTTGAATTGATGCCTTAGAAGTGTTTGAAGAAATGCATACATAGGATTAGATCCTTGATAGAGATATGGGGATCATCACTAATGCATAGGATGAACATGCACTCGAAAGAGGCTGTTCATGACCTTGGGATTTCACCAAACCAAGACTTAATCACAATCTATTCCAATGATTCAATTTGATTGATTGCTGAATTCTAAGATTAACATTAACTACTTACTCTTCTAACCTCAATTGAAGGCAATTGGGCCAATAATTTAGACGGATTTTAGTTTAGGATTTTTAGCTTTTGAATAAAGTTTTGATTTGTTGTTGATCAGATAAGAAGTGGCCAATTTAGTATTAGTTATTGTTTCCTAATTCCTTATGGGAACGATATTTCACTCACTACTTTATTATTTGAACGGCTAGTGCACTTGCTAGTGTCACAATGAGCCACAACAAGTTTTTGACGCCGTTGCCAGGGATTTAGGGAAACAATATTAGGAAACATTGAGCATTCTTAATCTGGTCTCATTCAGCATTGCATTCATAGTTGGTTTAATTTGCTTAATTTTACATTTTAGCTTTGAATGCAACTGTTGTATTATTGTAGTTATGTTTCTTCTTTCTTCAGTAGATTACTTCCTTTGCTAGTTTCAGTTTCATTTTAATAAAGGTAGATCTGATTTCCTTTCAATCTTCGAGTTGTTACCTTCTAAAAAAGAAAAAAAATTCACAAAAACATGAGTGTTGCAGATCTGAGTTGCATTCGGCAGTCAGATCAGCAGAACTCAGATCTGCAGCACTCAGCCGAAAAGAATTGCTTGTATTTCAGCCTTTTATTTTTTTCCATTACAAAAAGAAAAAATATATATATAAAATGAAAAGAAGAAAAATGGGAGATCTTTTGAACAAATTGTTGGCGTCGTTTAAGTAATAAAGTAGTGAGTGAAGTATTGTTCCCACAAGGATTTAGGAAACAATTACTATTACTAAATTGGTCACTTCTTATCTAATCAACAACAAATCAAAACTTTATTCAAAAGCTAAATATCCTAAACTAAAATCCATATAAATTATTGGCCCAATTGCCTTCAATTGAGGTTAGAAGAGTAAGTAGTTAATGTTAATCTTAGAATTCAGCAATCAATCAAATTGAATCATTGGAATAGATTGTGATTAAGTCTTGGTTTGGTGAAATCCCAAGGTCATGAACAGCCTCTTTCGAGTGCATGTTCATCCTATGCATTAGTGATAATCCCCATATCTCTATCAAGGATATAATCCCATGCATGCATTTCTTCAAACACTTCTAAGGCATCAATTCAAATCTAAATTGATCACCGATTGAATTGTGCAAGTTATCTCTAACCTTGCATCCAATTCAGTTATTGAATAGTATATCTGAATTCCTAGAGTCTTTCTCAAGCACTCTAAGAATTCCAAGCTTAGATCGATTCGGCCAATATGAAAATTTGCAGATCTGAATTCTCTTTCAAGCAATTCAGATCTTGCAATCTCAAGTCTGAGAATTCAGATCTGAGTTTTGAAAGTTCAATTGGCTGAATTGATCTACGATTAACCCCTATTCAATAAACTTCAAGAACAACTCACACCCATTCGAATGAATCAAAAAGAAATTGATTGTTAAACTAAAATTTTACAAACTTAATTACATCAAAAAAGAATTGAAGAGGGAGATAAAAAAATTACAAGGAAGTTGAATTATAGATCTCTAAATCAAAAACCACCAATTTCGAACTCACATTCTCTTCTTGCTAGCTTGACTTGAACTCCTTCAGCCCTTCTTCTCCTCCTTGCGCCTAGCCCTTCTTCTCTTCTCTTCTCTTCTCTTCTCTTTAAGGTGTTCGAACCTCTAGGAGTGGGAGAGCCTTTATCTCAAGCAATTAAACACTTTCCCCCCTTCTAGAGGCCTCCTTATAAAGATTTACAAGGGAGCTCTTGCCTCTTCTTGAAACCTCTAGAATGGGGTGTATTACACCCTTTTCTTGAACTTTCTAGAGTTCTCTTGAAAGCCTTCTAAGGGTTGCCGCCCCTAGTTCTTTGGGCTGCTATTTGAGCTACACTTACGCTCCCTCTTAGCACATGATAGTTATACTCTCAGCTGCTCGTTTGGGCTGAGAATGGGCCTTCTCTACTGGGCCGAATTTTACTCTTTGATAGGCTTTCTTTTCTTGGGTTTTCTCAAGGAATCAACTTGTATTTCTTGGGCCAAAGTGTGCTCTCTCTCTTGTTTCCATAACCGGGCTGGGCTGAATTTGGTCTTTTTGGACATTCTTTTCTTACATTTTGCCTTCTTTTTCTTGGTTTAATTACCCCTGAAATCTTTTCTTAGCATTAAGCTAAATTAGGGTAAAATTAAATAAAACTGGCATAATAATCCATGCAAAGACCTCATAAATTATAGATGAATTGTATGTTCATCAAAAAGGTACACCCAAGTTTATGGTGTTGACTATGATGAGACATTTGCCCCAGTAGCCAAGATGAACTCAATACGAAATCTTCTATCATTGGTTGCAAACCTTGACTAGAAATTTCATTCAACTGGATATTAAAAATGCCTTTTTAAAGGGTGATTTGGAGGAGGTGTACATGGTTCAACCCCTTGGTTTTTGTGCAAAAGGAAGTGAAAGTAAGGCGTGCAAATTAAGAAAGTCTCTATATGGCCTAAAACAGTCTCCTCGAGCGTGGTTCAATAAATTTCATATGGCAGTTCAACAAGTGGGGTTCAAACAATGTCAGTCTGACCTAAATCTGTTACAGGATACAGGCAAGTTAGGTGCAAAACCAACCGATACCCCTATGGATGTTGACCATAAACTAGGAAATTGTAATGGTGAACCACTAAAAGATGTGAAACAATTTCAGAGGCTAGTGGGAAGGTTGCTTTATTTGTCCATGACTCGCCCTAACATTTCTTAATCAGTTGGGGTCCTAAGCCAATTCATGCATTCCCCTAAAAGACAACACATGGAGGCAACAGAGAGGATTCTTAGGTACTTGAAGAAGTATCCAGGAACAGAGTTACTATTCAACAAACATAATCATTTCAAGGTGGAAGTCTACATAGATGCTGACTGGGTAGGCATTATGGATGATAGAAAATCCACAAGTGGGTAATGTACCTTTATAGGAGGAAATCTAGTGACATGGAGAAGTAAGAAAAAGAGTGTAGTGGCAAGGTCAAATGTTGAAGCAGAGTATAGAGCTATGGCACATGGGGTGGTTGAAGTTCTTTGGTTGAAGAACCTTTTAGGAGAACTTAGGGTTACGATCCACAATCCTATGTCCCTCTACAGTGACAATAAGGAAGCCATTAACATTGTTAGTAATCCAGTCCTACATGATAGGACCAAGCACATTGAGGTGGACAAGCATTTCATAAGAGAAAATTTGTAAAAGGGAGAAATTTGCACCCCTTATGTCAAATCCAATGAGCAACTTGCAGATGTTCTCACAAAAGGACTTCCACACCTACGGCACAATGAGCTATGTGACAAGTTGGGTATGATAGATATATTCAACCCAACTTGAGGGGGAGTGTTGTTAGTTTTAAACTTTTTTTTTTCTTAATCTATGTTGTTACAATGTTGTCAGCTAAGATTGCTAGCAGCATGTTCTTTTCTTTTGTTTAGGGTGTGTTGCTAGGGGCCTATGAACAATTTCTTGTAATTGTTATAATACAGTTTTAAATAAAAGAGAAGCTGGGCACCACCAGCTCAAATCTTTCGACCCTCTCATCTTTCTTTTCTTCTTCTTCTCCTCTCCTCTCTCTTCTCTCTTATTCTTCTTCCTTGTATGATCACAATCTAGTTGTAGACCTCCTATCTCTAGCCGAGCCAACCCAATCAGCATCACAATAAGCTTATCATGCTTCTTAAATAAAAATCCTTTTCCTGGACATGTCTTCAAATACCTCAAAATTCTCTCCATTGCCTTCATGTGTGAAACTTGGGGAGCATGCATAAATTGGCCAACAACATGGGCAACATAAGCAATATCAGGTCTAGTAAGAGATTTTTTTGAAGAGTAAAGAAAAAAAATTATTGAAATAAAAAGAGAATACAAAAGGAAAGGTGACAAGAAATCACCCGAGAGAAAAAGACAAGCATTAAAGTAACTTACATCCACTAACTCCAAAAAACAAAAACAAAGAGAAAAACTCCAAATTAACCACTTTACCTGACTCCAACTCCAAAACCATAAAGAACCCAAACACCCAAATTTCCTAATCCTCTTCCTCAAAACTTTCATCCTGCATGTCATCTTCTTCATCCCACTTATCACCTCTTTCTCTAGCTTCCATTTTCTTCAACCTCTCATCCATCCTTTTTCTCTCAAACTCTTCAAAGGCCTTCTTAGCAAATTCCTTACCCCCTCCCAAAAGAACAAGCCAAGACTTTCACCAATCTCAACTTCTCTCTCCACAATTTTCTTGATAGGAACTCTTTTGGATCTCTCCTCCTCTTCCAAACTACTATTAGGAAAATTTATTTCAGAGTTTGTAGCAGTTCCATCTTCTTTTTCGTGTTAAAAGGTTTCCACCTGAGAGTCTGGATTGTTAAGAGCTCAAGGGTCCTCCTTTCCAACCTCTTCAAAAACATTTTGTAGGTTAAGTGAGAGATAGATAGAGAAGTTTACCAAGTTGTTGCCTCGTTGATATCTTTCCTTGTCTAGGTAAAGCTCTTCATCCTTTTCCTGTAATCCATGGTTTTGCTCTATGGGGGTCTCAATAGGTCTGCTTCCTAATTTTCATGTCTCCTTTTGGAGGTCCAAAGTATACTTCCTCTAGCAAATATAAATTCCTTCCCTAGACCTAGCCGCCTCTATTCCCAGGAAGTACCTTAGAGGTCCCAAGTCCTTTATCTCAAACTTTGAGGCCAAAAAGTCCTTAAGTATTTTGGTCTCCTCTAAATCATTTCCCATCACCACCATGTCGTCCGCATATACAATGGCTCACTATGGACCATCTTGCTGAAATGACTTATTCCCTACAATTGTATTTGTCTAGCTTCACGTTAGTAATCTGTACCATGGGATTTCCAAGATGAATAACATTGTCTACAATCTTGGAACCTCCAGATGAAACTTCACTTGTGCTGGCAGACATCCTGAACTCATACAAAACTGTTATTTGAATAATAGAACAGGTCAAACAGCACTTCCCTTTGCTAAAACTCCAGAAAAACTAGGCTAGAGAGCAAACAAATCTCCTGGACTGATGCTACTTATAGTCCAGTGGCTAGACCTGTTAACTAGGTCTCTCTAGTAGTTCATACGACTACTACACACTTTCTTGCTTTATCTGGGAATACCAGCAACTATTCTGGGCCTCCTTAGAGATTTTCCAAGGAAAAAACCCTAGAAACAGCTTCAGTTCACCACGACCAGCAGCAGCTCTCTCTCTTGTTGTTCCAACAATTAAAAAAAGAGCTAAAGAAGAAAGAGGAGGTGAAGAAGAGGGTAGACGAGCAGATTACAACTCTGATACCATATTTGTATTCAGATTATCGATGAAGAGAGGAAGAAAGAAGAAGAAGAAGAAGAAGAAGAAGAAGAGAAATGGAGAATAGGGAGGCTCTCTCTATCCAGCCCATCAAATTGTTATTTATATTAGGGCAATAATAATACATGAGTTGACAATATTACCCCCCATTAGTAAGAGGTAATGTAACTCAAAAATAAAAGAAGGCCCAAGCCCATTTATACTTAATAACAGTACAGAACAATAAAGCCAAACAAGAATCAAGAAATAAACAAAACATAACATAAATGGGCCGAAGCCCATACTGTTAAGACCCACAACATGTTTCATGGACTCTTCTTCTCATCCTTCGCATCCCTTAGTTGACCACTTGACTGCTTATGCTGACGTTAATTGGGTTGGTTGCCTCGACACCAGATGATCAACCACTAGATGGTGTGTTTTCTTAGGTAATTCTCACATTTTTTTGGAAGTGCAAGAAGCAACAAATGGCCTCCAAGTCATCTATTGAAGTTGAATATCATGCCATGTCATCTATTTGTAGTGAGCTAATCTGGCTTAAGGCTCTTCTCCATAACCTAGCCATTAATCATCCAGCCCCTATTCCTTTATTTTCTGACAACATGAGTGCAATCAAGATTATCTCGAATCCAATCTTCCATTAACGGACTAAACACAGAGAGGTGGATAGCCACTTCATTATAAATCTTCTCACTATGGGTCACATCACTCTTCCTCAGGTGTCATCCAATCTTCAGTTGGCCGATCTCTTCACCAAGGCTATGACTTGCACTAGACACAATTTCCTTGTGGACAAACTGATGCTCTTGTCATGGTATCAGTTTGAGGGGGAGTGTAGAGAAGATGGGGGTTAAAATTGTAATTTTACCTTTCTTTTATTTCTCTTTTGTACATTGATGTATTTTAGCATTCTTGTAAGAACAAGGTTGTCCGTTTACACAGTAATATATATATATAGATATATTTCTTTTTGGGCATGCCAAACAAGTGACACACCCCACCAAATTGTGTCTCTCTAGTTTCCTCTCTGTTTCGGCTGGAACTTACAGTATCTACATCACAAAATCCCAAACCCCCTATCATCTTTAGGTTTGACAAGATTACTCCATGCTGTAAAATGCACCTTATATTTCTAGAGTTGCCCCACCAAAATTCCCGACAAATGCCATCCAATTTCCTACAAATCCCTATAGATAGTAGATAGGATTGCATATGATATGTAGGCACTGATTCAAGGGTAGATTTAATTAAAAATTTAAAATTGACTTGCCCGCTTGGGAAGGAGCTCACTGGCATGAGAATGTCTGAATCACCTCAGATGTCGACTGTCCTACAGGTGCTTGCGATCAAGAGGCTAGTGAATGGTGATCCAATGTTAGCTTTACAAGTTGGAACCATGAGGAGGTTGATGCTGTTTCACCTCAGAAAAACATTTGCACTTATAGTGAGACCTCAACAAGTGTTTCAAGGGATGTTATCAAAGAAACAAAAGATGGGTCAGTTGAGGGGAAAAATGTTCTTGAAGGGAGTGACAATGTTGAAGTGGGGAGAGATTTTGGAGAGGGTGTAGGGGGGAGCTTGGCTGATGCTGCAGATTGTAAAGACTATCCAGGTCAAGAGTCAGTTGATGACCACCATGTTTTTGAAGATGTGGTGGTTGGATGGATAGGTGTGGAGTTAGGTCAAAGGAGGAAGATTGATGAGAAGAGTTTGAATGCAAGTATTGTCATGGCCACTAAGAAAACTTACGGATCAAGAAATCTTCAAATTGTTCACATCACAAAAGTCTTTTCTCATCTAAAGCTTGGTCTGGTGGGGGCGGCGCCCACCAAAAATGTTAAAATAGTGTATAGGAGAAAAGGTGTGAAGACATCTACACCAAATACTGATGAGTCTATCGGGGAAGACTCTCACGTCAAATAAGTTTCTCGGGTAGAGAACTTACAGCAAGAAGAAAAAAAAATGAAAAGTACAAAAGGTTATGAATCTGCCAAAGGTGTGTTGAATACAAGATCGGAAAAAAAGGTGGAAAGGTTAAGAAGTTTGCCTGTTGAGAAGTTAAAAAGGTAGTGAGGATTTTGCTAGAAGTTAAAAAGGAGTTTGAGAGGTCAAGGAAAGAAGAAAGGCTGAAAAAAGATATTGTTGGGGAAGGTTGTGAGATTTGAAACAAGGACGATGGACAGGAGGGAATGTTCAAGGGGGATGACTAGGAAGTTAGCTTCTGCAAGGTGTTGTTTGGCTTTGGTTCAAATGGAGGCTTGCAGGAGTTTTCGGGTTTGAGGATCATGGGATGTTTCAGTGGTCCTTGGACGAATTTGATGACTTTCTGGTTTGTCGAGTCTTGTTCTGAGTTTGCTACAAGTTTTATTGTTTGTTTATTGTGTCCTTAGTGTCTGCATTTTTAACTCGAGTGATATCTTATCGCCTTCCTTTTTCATTCTTTCCTATTTTTAATGAGTTTACTTTTTACTATAAAAAAAAAACAAAAAAGATTCATCTTCCAAAATGAAATTCTAGAATGGACAAAATGGGTAGAAATGGGAAAAATGAGAAAATGTCACTATGTATCAAATGCTTTTTCCAAAAGATGAATTCTTCTTATGGCAAGAATGAGAATAAATTTTGAACCTATTTGGTTAGAATTTTTATTCCAACTCACCAACCAAAATAATACAATATTCAATGGTATATATATATATATATATATATATATATATATATATATATATATATATATATATATATATATATATATATATATATATAGTGAAAGAATACAAGATCCACACCAACAAAACACAAATCAACCATGTGGGCCCCACATCAATAACATAAAATATGAAAAATAAAAAAAAAAAAGAAACTAGAAAAGCTTTTGCATTTGGTTGAATATAGAGAAAATATAAAAGAAAGTTTGAAAGAATCAATTAGAACCTATTTAAAATTAATTAAAAGGAAATTATATAAAAACACGCAGGAGGGTACCTTAGCAACGTCTTATAGTTTCTATAATGCTAAGCATTCAAACGAGATGCTTCTTCTACGATACTACTTGCAAAATGTAGTTCATGGTTTTATTTCATGATTAGATTTCTGAAATAGCCACTATTTCTTTCTAAAAAGACAATCAGGTCCCATCTCCCCACTTGGTTTTTTCTTTCCTTGAAAAGATAAATAAGGAATTCCCTACCAAAAAATTTTGCTTCTCTAAAACTGAGGCTAGTGCATAGAATAAAAGGAAATTAGAGATCTCATATGACAAGCCAATATCAAGGATACTCTCTCTAATTTCTACAGTGAAATATTATAAAAAAAAAATTAGTTCAGCCATCTTGTACTTCCAATACAAAGTAAATAGAAACAAGAACCATTTGCTCAGATTTTAACTTCTAAATTCCTTGCAGAAACATAACAAAATAATTAGAAAATTGATGTTCCCTTCACAAAACTGCTCAAAATTTCTTGAATTCCTTATTTGTGTAACATACAATGACTAGTGATCAAGTACCCAATCTAGAAAGCATTGAAATAAATTTCATATACCCAAAGAACCATGATTTTGATAACACTAAAGCCCATTTCATGAACTTTTCAAGAAATACAACCAAAAGCAGTGCAATTCCAGCATAGGAAACTAAAAACCCATATCACACTATATCTTAAAAACTGATAAAGAAGGATAACATAAACAAACTACTAACAGAAAAGGCCTGATCCTTCCTTGCCATTGAAGATACTAAGAACAATGTAGGCATGGAGAAGAACCTTAAAGAAATATGCTTGCTACAACTATGACAAGTTCTTGAAATGGCTCCTCCAATTTATAATAGAAAGAGATTATATGTGTATATATCCAATTCAATCCATTTAAAGAAGAAAACAGAGTACAAGATTTTGTTGCTTGTTTTTAAAATTATTTAATTATTGTTCTCGTTGTCATTTCAGTTTGCATCCAAGTCTCTAGTACTCATTTTAGGAAAATTTTTCAATGCATTTTGCAATAATCTAAGTGCTACTCAATCCAAAGAGTGGATTTGAGTGCCCTGTTCTGTTGGCAAAAGGCATGACGCAGAGCTCAAAACACTGCTACCCAATCCAAGTAATACAGTTCTTATTGGGTATTTCATCAAACACTTGCAAAGCATCATTAGTAGTGCCTAATTTGTAATGGAGATAGATATAACGGTTGCCCAGAAAAGCTATTGCTACCCAATCCAATTTTTATCAACCGGGCATGCCTTTTGCCAGTAGAAGATAGAAATGCGAGCTGGCTGTTGCATCTCGTATGATAGTGAATAGCCAAAGAGAGAAAGAAAGAGTGGAAAGGGAAGAGAGCATCTCGTATGATAGTCGAAGGCAGCTTGGGGCACGATTATTTTTCGTGCTGCATTTTTGCGCCATGGACCCATTTTAAAATTTTAATGAGGTTCATGGCAACAATTTTGTACCCAGATGTTCTCATCTTATCCATTGTTGTCCATTTTTACGCAGAATGAATAAGAATAAAAAATGAGACCCGTAGCAGTAAACAAAACATGCCTAAACTTCTCCAAACCAAGAACTGAACTCAACTCAAAAAAAAAAGAATGACAAAGTTGATAAACAAATAAAATAAAACACACCCGGGATTGTCGAATGGCATCATCCGTAGCCGGTGAATCTTCACGGACCCCTTCGGTTTGCCCAACTCCTTCGGTCTTGGCGCCTCCAGAAACAGAGACCTTAACAATGCATGATGATCTTTTGAGAGGAGATTTTCGGCAACAAGTAGAAGACACATGTAGATTTACGAAAGGGGTGATCAGAGTATGATTGAAAGAACCATCGCCAACGAATAGCAGCGGAATAAATGAAAGACCAGGAGCTGATCCAACTGCAGCAGTAAACATCGAAACTATACAGACAAAAGAAAGGATAGAAACAATGAACGGAAGAGAGGACTTAGACGTTCCTCTTCGATCAGATAAAAGAGCGCTGTGACGATAGCATTTGAAAAGGAAGAGAGAATGTTTGATACTTCGATCACCACTGGTCCTCCGTCTAGGCGTGTCCTCTCAACGCCCACACAAATCTGATGCTCTTGTCCATCCCTCCGAGAAAATGGATTTAAAATTTACTACCGGGGATCCGTGCGATGCACGGGAAAATTGGAAAGATTTAATAATTTTATTTATTATTGATTAATAATCAAAAATTGTTGTTAATTAACTTAAAGTATTTAAAATTATTGTTAATATCTAAAATTTTAATAATTGTATTTTTCATTTAATGTTGATTTAAAGGAAATACGTATTGTTAATTTAATATGAATAAAATTTTTAATAAATTTAGTTTTATTAATAATTTATAGTAAGTTTAATAATTGGTATTATTTTTATTATTTTTAAATGAAATTTTAATTAATTTTAAATAAATAAAAATAATTATAAAAGCTAACATTTTTATTAATTTCACTAATAATTAACAATTATATAAGAATGAAAACAGGGTGGGTTTAGGGCGAGGCACCTTATCCCTATCCCTATCCCATAGTCAAGACACTATACCTCATTCTCGCCCCATCCCCAGTGTCAAGCGGGTTAATGGCAAGGCAACCACTCCTCAATGTTGGGCGAGCTTAGGGGTAAGGTACCCCACTTCTCATCAAGGATGGGGAGTCCTCGAATTCCCCTGCCTCGTTCCTAATATTGAGTAGGTTCAAGTAGAGGTGTAAATCGGGTTGTGCAGGGCTGGCGTGAGACGACCCACTTTCGGCCTACACTTTGTGCAGGTCATTCCGTATTGGCCCATGGGACGCCTCGGGCCATGCCTCCCTTGGGATAATTTGGGGGGTCAATTCAACACGGTCCACGGCCTGTGCTGTGTCGTGGGCTGGGCTGGTCCATGGGCCGAGCCTTGGGCCAGGCCAAGCTATGAGAGGTCAATTTAAAAAAAAAATGAAAAAGATGTTTAAATTTCTATTTCATATGGTTTTTTATGTATACAATTGTTTATATATACAATTAGCCATATTCATGAGCCACGTAGCCCGATAGCCCTAATTAGCATGACCCCTTATTTTTTAGGCTTGGACAAATTTTTAGGCCTATGGGCTCGAGCTCGGGCTTTCTCAAATAATCCCAACCCGTGCTCGTGTGGACTTATGTGCTTAGGCTTTCTCAAGGGTTCACTACATTTAGTAGTGAGTTCGGCCAAGCTTTTTTTACAGAGGCTAGGCCGGACCCATGTAAACTTATGTGAAGTCATTGTGGGGTCCAACGCCATACAAAACAAGTCTAAATTGGCCATGTAGCACCCTTGGGTCGTGAGCCTTATAATTGATGGGTCTAAGGCCCATAATTAATATGATTAATTAAGCTATCACGTGTTAGCTTAAGTTGCCATGTGACATGGGGCAAATTTGGGTTTGAAATGGATATGGAGCACCTATTCTCTTAAGAGGATAAGGTTATCTCTTAATAGAGTCCATATCCAAGTTAGATTTGGATAATTTTCTAATTTGATTAGGATAAGTGCTCCATAAACTGATAAAAGAAGAAGAGGGTGAACTAGAATAGAACACCTCTTTATTTTGTTCTTTTCTTCTTTTTGTCTCCTAAGAAACCCTAGTTCGACTATAGCTATTTTGGGACTGATAAAGATCAGTTTCTTCTAAATTTTGCAAGAAAAAATCCAAAGGAATTTCATGCTCACCTCCCTATTTTGATCCAAGCAATTGGATTATAGTTTTGTTGAAAACTACATTGTTGAACCGACTTCAATAATACACTACGCCATGTTTAGTGGAGGTTGATTTTAAAATTGATTTGGGCATGAAGTTCCACCTTGAGATCTGCATTTATGGTATCTGTATCAGGTAAACATCTCCCTCTTTGATTGGTTTCCAATTTGGTCTGGTTTAGTGCAAGAACGATCTAAAAAAATGCAGTTTTTCAAAACATAGGGAATTCGACTCTCAGAAGGATTAGGAAATTTTTGAAATTTTGCCCAGCCATCTACCATGGTTTGGCCATCCATATGATGGATCCTAACCCTTCCTTCAGTGGTATCAGAGCATTAGGTTCAACCCTTAGACTGAACCAAATCAGATTTGAACCAAAACTCAAATGGGCAAGAACTAGTCTAGCCGATTTGAGCAATTAGAAGAAAACTCTAAGAAATTGGTTCTCAAAGTGGGCAAATGATCTCAAATTTTGGTGAATATATTTTGATATATTATAGAACTGTTCTATTATGGATTCTTGGAATCTTGGGTTGAAAGTGTGATAGAGATTGAAATCTTGTTGGTGGCAAGTTTTGTGTACATCGAATTCATTATTTTGATTATGTGTTCTGTAATTAATTATTTTTCTTTTCTAGAAAGAATGTATTAGGTTTTTTTATGTAAGTAATAGAAATTAGGGTTTTTATTTTTTACATCGAAGAAACCGTTGAATCTTGTGGAGAAGACAGAGCTTGTAGATGGAGATTGATCTGTAGATTGTTGTTTCGTAGAGATGCGATTTTTGTCTGGATTGGATTTGGACCATCACACTATCAGCCCTAGCCCTTCATTTCTGTTTATTTGATGTTTATTTTCTTATATGATTGTGAATCATAAATGAGAATTTTAAATCATTACCTATGTGAATTGATGCATGTTTTGGACACCAAACCCTAACCAATTTGACCTACTTTTGATCCGATCTTGTTGGGTCGAACCTATGGTTCTTTGGGGTTTGATCACAGCCCCTTGGGTCACGGTTTAAGTGACCCAAAATCAGTTTTAGTCTAGGGGTTTGATGGCCCATTGTATGCACCAATTCGGTCCATACTTGAAAACCCATTTTATGTTAGATTAAAACAAGACTAGCCCATTTCAGCATGAATTGCTATATGGGCCAAGCTACTTTATTGCAGTTTAGCCCATATACCAAGATAAAATTATTAGATAATTTGGTCTACTGATGTAATGATCATGTATTAATCTAAATGAATATGGGTTTTACAAGTTTTAAATTGATTTGGATCAATTGTGTTTGTGTATATGATGTGCTGAATGAATGCAATTCGTTCATGGACCATAAGTGCGTGGCCCATGTATTGACTTATGTGTATCTCTGTGAACATCATGGCTAAATGCACATCATTGCCATGATGCCCATAGATCATTGCATCATCTCATTTTTCAATGGTCCCTTTAAATTGCTTCCTCCCTAAGAGAAACCTCGCGGGAACCCTAGCCCATTAAGAACCCATTTAAATCCAACTTTATAAAAGTCAATGGGAGCCACTATGGTATGATATAAATCTGACCTAGGGACTAGTATACGCATTCCCTCCTGATTAATACAAGTGCAAAAAGACAGGGAATATCATATGACGATTTCTCTAAAGGCCTTCTGTCATTAGCATGAAAACAAATTGAATTGATGGGTGGTAGATGCACCATAAAATTGGGCTATCCATTTCATTGAGATAATTAAGTGGGATTGCTTCATGAGATGATAGGGGCATCATAGACTAGTGGGAGGGGCCTATCCTTAAATGGAAGACTCTTCCACAGTACCTTGGGGCTCACAATATGATGGGTCTATACTTACCAAACAAAAAGATTTAACTTAAAATGGCAATGAACCTTGTCTGCTGGAGGCCAAAGGGAAAGCTCATTGGATGAGTAGATATGTAATCTTTCACAGAAAGTGGTGGGGTTATGCAGCTGAAATAGTTGGCCCCATGAATCTATGTGATTTCCCACATTTCCAAGTATATGAACTTTGTCATCGTCACTAAGATAGGAGGGAAATCTCAGAGGAACAATAAATGAAACAATATTAAGGTCATGGACTAATTAATTATGCCTTTTATCATAAATGGCACACGAACAGTTCGCTAAATTATTAAACAACAACAAACTAAAAGGACCCAACTGAAACAATGGTAGGATCCATCTAATGAATGCCAAAAAGGTTGCGGAATGGGTGAACAAATTTCAAAAAATTTCCTACCTTCTTTCAATTGGAAAACATATTCCCTAATTTAAGAATACAATATTCAATAATCATATTTGAACCATAATCGAACCAGATCTGAACCAAAAGGGAAGGGAGGAATTATACCTGATCCAGAGAAACAATATCTCCCAAAGTTGGTGTTCACGCCCAAAGAGGACACCAAGATCCGCTCCTGTTGAAGATGAAACAACTGTATGTGGAACGGAACCAGCAGAGTGCGTCCTACACACTGGATCCTTCGCAAGAATCCTCTAGAAACTCTAAGCACCAAATCTTTTTCAATCTTTTCTACAAAGCTGATGTCAAGAAACAATTTCTTGATTTCTTTCTTCTTCAAAGATTGAATCTTGTAAGAAAGGATGGCGGCGGCTGGAGGAGAACTCCTGAGACAAAGATGGCTGAATAGCTTCTCTTCTCTCTGGAGTCTGTATGAGATCCAATCTCAATTCGTAGGATGCTTTCTTGCTTTTTCAAAAACCCCTTGTTTGAAATCTGATATTAATCTCTCTTAGAGTTTCTCATCTTTTCTTCTTGATTAAGAAACCTCATAATTAGGAGTTATCCCAATCCAAATCAGTATTTGGATAGGGGATGAT
This sequence comes from Nelumbo lutea, assembly GCF_056320005.1. Taxonomy (NCBI): domain Eukaryota; kingdom Viridiplantae; phylum Streptophyta; class Magnoliopsida; order Proteales; family Nelumbonaceae; genus Nelumbo; species Nelumbo lutea. The sequence goes on from NC_142686.1 coordinate 69,123,586, forward strand.
CTTAATCCTATCTTCAAATTAAGTTAGCATACTCCTAATTTTACTAGGAGGTTACCATATTCAAATCTGATTTGAGTTTGGTCTCCCAGAGTGGATAAGGTCAAAGGTCCAATCCTTTTGCTAACTTTAATTCCAGATTCGCCCCATAGATGGGTGATCATAGCATCCCAACTCGAAATGGGCTTTTGGCTCATTAAGTGTTCAGCGCTTAACTAGTTTCCAATTTGCTGCCCAGTTGGGCTTCTTTGTATGGCGTGGGACCCAAGTATTGATCAACACACCAGCTACATGGGTTTGGCCCAGCCTTTATTACAAGGCCCAGCTGAATCACTAAAAAGCTCAATAAACCCCTGAGCCCATCAATGGACCCCATGGGCCCAACACTTACATTAAGTGGTCTCTAGGCCAACCCATCTTATAAAACCCCAAGGATTGTGGGCAGGTGCAAGATTAGTCCATCAGGTACTATTCTAAATGGTCTTACACTTAACCTCTCAGCCCTTAATGATCAAGCACTGCCCGACAAGAGAAGACCTCTTCCTCAGTTGCAAGGAATAGTGCCGCACTCTCTACTCACATGGATATCGGGAATTAAAACCATTTGCAAACATTTTGAAACCGTACAAATATATATATATATATTAATTTTGCAAAACAAAATTCCAACGATTTGAAATCAATTGTTGACAGTTTGGTTTCCATCAGAGAGAGTGCATTCCCGATCATTACCTTTGTCCGACAAAGGGGCTGATCCTGTCACTATGATCACCCACTCAGATGAATTCTCATACTGTCCCAACATACCCAGGTTTTGATCCCTGCTAAGGATCAAACTGATTGGCACATCAAAGACAGCTCGATCCGACACCTAGTGAAGTGTCATAATCGAGTCTAGGGGTCAGGTGTAACTTTCCAGTTTTGCCCATCTGTCTCCAAGGTACAGGGAAATACTGGAAATCTGGTTCGGTTCAAGGATTCGAGTAATCCCATACTACATGTGCCTTGGGTCTTACCCTGGTGGCTGAGACAGGCCATCCCAACACTTGGTGGCACACTAGTATTAGCCTTGGTAGGATAAATCTCCCCATACTTATCCAATGGCTGTGAACATTTAAAACCAACACGAGTCTCTATAAGCATCCAATTTTAGGGTTTTACACAGAATTATACCAAACAACATGAATCAAACATGCACTTTATTTATTTACACTAAATGTCAAAAGTACATCAAATCGGATTGAAGCTAAGGGCATACAAAATTGTCTAACACCAACTATGCAGGCTGGTATCATAACCTAAATCTAGTGCTTACGTCCGTGAAATTTGATAAGGTTGCCAAAAACCTAGCACTGAAATGTCCAAGTGACAGGGCTTTTGAAGCAAGAAGGAGGGAATTTCAGGAATGGGAAGAAAAAAAATTCTCTTGCCTGGTGTTATGTCATAACCTCCTTGGACAACACTATCTAGAGATAATTTGACAAAATTGATATCTGCAAAGATATCATTGATAGTTTGAATACCATGTATTAGGAGTAGAATCAGTCTGCAAGACAGAAGGTCCTTAAACTATTGATGACCACGAGGGTGACCAAAAGCTAACTAGTTCATGATCATGTCATGCGGATGATAGGTTACATAAATGAATTGGAGGCTCTTGGCTCCCAACTTGATGATGACACTAAGACTAATGTCATCCTAAGCTCTCTACCCTCATATTTCAATCAGTTTGTCATGAACTACAATATGAATAAACTAAAAGTTAGTTTGTAGGAGCCCAACAATATGTTGCAAAGAGCTAAAGAACTGATCAAAAGGACAAGCCAGTCACCATGATTATTGAAGGTGGCAAATTTGGCAAGAAAAGGAGGAAGGGTAAGAAGAGGCCTTAGAAAAAGGTAGGCAAAGCGAAAAAGCAAAATAAAGACAAATCATCAAATGAATATTACTTCTGCAAGTAGGCTAGGCACTAAAAGAGGAATTGTCCTCAGTATCTGGAATCCTACAAGAACAAAGAAGGTAATTTCGAATCTCTTGTCATAGTGACCAATATGTTGGTCACTTCTACATCTTGGTGTATTAATTATGGGGTTTCTACTCATGCATGTAACGCATTGTAGGGGTTTAAGAAAAGTAGAAAGTTGAATGATGATGAGGTTATGCTTTACTTGGGGACAATTACAATTGTTGTTGCTACTGCTATAGGAATAGTAGATTTGATTTTTAGAGAAGGAGTTGTTGTTAGATAGTGTATGCCCTTAGTTCCAATCAGCATGATGTACATTATGACATTTAGTGCAAATGAATAAAGTACATATTTGATTCATGTTATTATGGTGTGTTTCTGTGTAATACCCTTAAACTGGACACATATGAGACTTGTGTTAGTTTAGAATCTTCACAGCCGTTGGATAGATTTGGGGAGATTTATCTTGCCAAGGCTGACATTGATGTACCACCAAGTTGGCTGGGGCGACTTGTCTCAACTGCCAGGGTAAGACCTGAGGTACATGCAATGTGGGTTTTCTTGAAACCCTGAACTGGACCAAAATTCTAGTATTGCCATGGACCTTTGATATAAATGGGCAAAACTAGAATGTTACACCTGACCCCTAGACTCGATTATGATACTGCACTAGGTGTTGGATTGGGTTATCTTTGATATGCCATTCAGTGAGATCCTTAGAGGGGTCAAAATCGGGGTATGTTGGGACAGTCCAAGAATTCATCTGAGTGGGTGATCATAGTGACAGGATCAGCCCCTTTGCCGGTAGTTGATTTCAACTGTTGAAATTTGTTTTTGCAAAATATATTTATGTAGATATATATATATATATATATATATATATATATATATATATATATATATATTATGGTTTCAAAATATTTGCAAAAGATTTTAATTCCTATGATCCATGTGAGTAAACAGTGCACCACTACACCTTGCAGCCGAGGGAGAGGTCATCTCTTGTCGGGCAGTGTTTGATCATTATGGGCTGAGAGGCTAAGTGTAAGACCATTGAGGATTATACCTGATGGGCTAACCTTGCATCTGCCCATAGTCTTTGGGCATTCATAAGATGGTTGGACCCAAGGACCATTTAGTGTAAAAGTTGAGCCCATTAAGAGCCCATCGTGATGGACTCAAGGGTTTACTGTATTCAGTAGTGAATTCGACCAGGCTTTGTAACAAAGGCTAAGTTGAACCTATGTGGCTGATGTGTAGATTAATGATAGGGTCTCACACCATACAAAGAGAGCCAAGATAGCTAGCATTAAATCGGAAGTAAGCATGAAAGTTTAATGGGCGTAAAAGCCCATTTCAAACTGGGTTAATTAGATTAATTAAATAGGGGCGGATCTGAGATTTGAATCAATAGATAAGATAAGGGATTATTTTTATCCACTTAAAGAGTCTTGATGAGGAGAGCTTAGGAGTAGTGGGAGATGTCCCACAAACTCCAGTTAATAACCAACCTAGGAGATCTACCCGGGAATCCAGACCTCCAGTTCCTTACGGCTATGACCAAGAAAGTTACTTGGTGGAAGCCATGACTAGTGAGGAGGATCTTGTGACTTATACAAAAGCTATGTTGGACATAGATTCCTTGATGTGGGTGGATGCAATGAGAGCTGAGATGGACTCAATGGAGACCAATGGAGTCTGGACTCTTAGATTCATCCCCTAGGGTAAAAGCAATTGATTGCAAATGGATCTGTAAGAGGAAAAAGGGCACTGATGGTAAGGTTGAGACCTACAAGGCTCGTCTTGTGGCGAAAGGGCACACTCAGAAAGAGAGAATTGGTTATGAGGAAATATTTTCACCTGTGGCCATGCTTAAATCTTTAGGATCATGTTAGTTGTAGCAGCATACAATGACTATGAGATTTGGTAAATGGATGTCAAAACTACATTCTTGAATGGAGATCTTATTGAAAACATCTATAAGCAGCAACCGCAAGGTTTCATAGCTGCAGGTCAGGAACACATGGTATGTAAACTCAATCGATCCATATATGGACTTAAGCAAATTTGTAGGAGCTGGAACATTCGGTTTGGCTCTACTATCAAACAGTTTGACTTTGAGCAGAATCCGGATGAGCCTTGTGTTTATAGGATGACCAGTAGGGATAATGTTGCGTTCTTGGTTCTGTATGTAGACGAAATTCTATTCATTGGGAATGATGTATGAATGTTGACTATGGTGAAAGTATGACTTACGTAGTAATTCTCAGTGAAAAATCCTGGAGAAGTCTCTTATATCTTGAGACTTTGACTATACAGATATAGATCAAAGAGGATAATAGGATTATCCCAATCTACTTACATTGACAAGATAGTCAAAAGATACACTATGGAGAACTCCAAGAAAGGAAATGTTCATTTTAGGCATGGAGTCACTCTCTCAAAGGGTATGTTTCCCAAGATACCTGAGCAGATTGAGGGCATGAAAGAAGTTCCCTATGTTTCTACCGTAGGGAGCATCATGTATGCCATGCTGTGCACTCGGGCAGACATTGCTTTGGCTGTGAGTGTGGTAAGTGGATACCAATCTAACCTAGGACAAGAGCATTGGACCGCTGTGAAAAACATACTAAAATACCTCCGAAGGACAAAAGAGTTTTGTCTAGCATTCGATGGTAGTTCACTAGAGGTCCTTGGGTATTTCGATTTTGATTTTCAATCAGACATAAATGATAGAAAGTCTACATCTGGATACATCTTTACGGTAGGGTCCTGTGTAATTATCCTCTAAGACAAGATGACAAAAAGGCCATTTGCAAATAAGATTGAAGGATTTACAAGCACACTTGACCTTATACATACAGATGTTTATGGTTTTATGAATGTTAGAACATTGAATCAACATTGTTATTTCATAACTTTTACCGATGACTATTCTCGGTATGGTTACGTGTATTTAATAAGACATAAGTATAAATCCTTTGAAAAGTTCAAGGAGTTTAGACAAGAAGTCAAGAAATAGTTAGGGAGATAGATCAAAACCCTTCAATCTAATCGAGGAGGTGAGTATCTTTTCAACAAATTCAAGGACTACTTAAAGGACAATGAGATTATATTACAGTAGTCTCCTTCTGCTACACCTCAATTAAACAATGTGTTAGAGAGAAGAAATTGAACTCTATTAGATATGGTCTAATCAATCCTCGTTCATTCAGAGTTACCCATATCCTTTTAGGTGCATGCATTAGAGACTACAATTTATGGGTTGAAGGTTCAAACCAAGTCGGTTCGTAAGACTCCTTATGAACTATAGACCAACAAAAAACCAAGTGTAAGACACTTGAAAATAAGGGTTGTCTAACACACATAAAAAAGACAAGTGTAGACAAATTAGAATCCAAAACCAATCATTGCCTATTTATAGGCTACCCAAGGACTTCGTAGGAAATCTTTTCTATGACCCACGAGAATAAAAATTGTTTGTTAGTTGAAATGTCTATTTCTTGGAGGGGGACTACATTCTGAACAATTATCATCAAGAATTTGTTCTTGATGAAGAGAGCTTAAGAGTAGTGGGAGATAACCTACAGATTTAAGATAATAATATCCAACGTAGAAGATCTAGTTGGGTTTTTAGACCTCCTATTCATTACGGATTTGATCAAGAAATTTACTTGATTGAAGCCACAAGCAATGAGGAAGATCACGTGACTTATACGAAAGCTATGTTGGACATAGACTCCTTGAAGCACGTACATGACATGAAAGTCGAGATGGACTCGATTAAAACCAACAGAGTCTAGACACTCGTAGAGTCACCCCTTGGAGTGAAAATATTTGGTTGCTAGTGGATCTACAAGAGAAAGAAGGGCCGTGATGGAAAAGTTGAGACCTTCTCGCCTGAGGCCATGCTTCTAGATGTTGGAACACTCGATTTGACTCAACAATCAAACATTTTGATTTTGAGCATAAACCGGATGAACCTTGTGTTTATAGAAAGACAGTGGGGGATAAGATTACATTTTTTTTCTATATATAGATGACATTCTACACATTGGGAATGATGTAGGAATGTTGACTATGGTGAAGGTATGGATTTTTTAGCAATTCTTCATAAAGGATTTTGGAGAAGCCTCTTATATTTTGGGACTTTGACTTTATAGAGATAGATCGAAGAGGATAATTGGATTATCCCTATCTACTTATGTTGACAAGATTGTCAACAGATACAAATGTAGAACTCCAAAAAGGAATTTGTTCCTTTCAGACATGGAGTCACTCTTTCCAAAGGAATGTCACTCTCTCATGGAGTCACATGAAAGAGGTTTCTTATGCCTCAGCCGTAGAGAGTATCATGTATGTTATGTTGTATACTTAGCTAGACATTGCTCAAGCTGTTACTGTGGTAAGTAGATATCTATCCTATCCAGTACAAGAGCACTGGACTGTTGTAAAAAACATACTAAAGTATCTACAGAGAACTAAAAACTATTGTATTATCTTCGATGGTAGTTCACTACAGATGGTCTGGCATACTAATGAGACATCCAACCTGATCTAGATATTAGAAAGTCTATGTCTAGATATGTTGTGTGATTTATGCATAGTTTATTTAGGCAAGTGTACCTTAATCAATTGTGCGTATAATGATGAAAAAAGTGTTGATCCCACAGAGACTAGATTACAGTATGAAATCAATTTTAAACTAACCTAAGTTGAACTCATGAATCAATTGAATGAATAAAAACTAAAAGAATTAGTGCAAATCCAAGAACATAATACAAACTGAATTGATGGGTGAATGCAGCTAGGGTTTAGATTTCATTAAATCAAGGTTATATAATTACTTATTTAATTCAAATCAAAACCAAAATTACCCTAAGGTATATTAAAGTTATTTGCATGTGATATTGAACTTCCCTAAATTAATCAATAAGCTTTTTCAAGTCATATTAATCCTTTATTAATCCAATTCTACCATCAAATTTTTAAGTGGTTGTCAAAAGAAAAAATAAGCATTAAGTTCTTTGGAAACCTCTAATCGTAGAAGGGGATTTGACTCATTAAGCTTCCTTGATTCCCACACATGAGCTAATCATTTTTCAATATCATAGTTTATCATGCGATTTTTATTGCCTAGGGATCTAATTCATAACAATCCTTTGGTCAGTCATGCATGAATAATCAAATCATTAAAAGATTGGCCAATTCTTTTAAAGGGTAACTAAGGATTGAAATATATATCAATGTTGGTTTTAAAAGGCTCAAACGATCCAAAGATGGCCTGATTCATCTTTAAAGTAATATGCTGTCTAGGATTTCGCCTCAAAGGCTAATCAAACAAGTTTTAGAATATCACATAATGATCATAATGTTCCATATAGCTCACAGAATCATTCACCAAGTTGTACACAATTCAAAAGATCATGGTATAATGTGCTCAAGAATTTCAACTTTCATGATATAATAGAATTAACACAAGAATCAATCAATCCTCAAGATTAGCATCTATCTTCCTTTTCTAAATCATATTCGATTTCAATCAAGAATTTATCATAGGCTTTTAGTCATCAAGAAAAATTCAGTAATCGCAAATTTAATTTAAAGTATATTTCGGAAAATATTGGTGCAATCCTATCATGCTCTCAAGTTCACAAAAATTTCAATCCCCTTAAATTTAACATTGTCCATTAACGAGCACAAAGAAGGGAAAGAGACATCCTTTTGAGTTGGTCTTGGTTCTGGCTGCACATGCTGAGATTTCTTGTCCATAGACTCCAGAATCGCAGCCTACCTTTCGTCGATCAAAAGAAAAGAAAAATGGCAGTAGCAAGAGAAAGCAAAAATTAAAACAAAAAAACTTATAAGGAAATAAAGAAACATGAAACAACTAGAAATCCTAAAGTGCATAAATGAAAAATATATTTCTAAGTTATAGTCGTTAGATTGACTCTGTTTCCATTTTCATGGATCCTTCAAGTGAATGGTGGATTTGAAGAAAGAATTATGTCCACCATCATTGTAAGGCTTCAATCTTTGGCCATTGACTTTAAAAGTCCCCTTAGTTTCAATAGATTCTTCAATTGTACCATGAGGAAAAACTCTAGTCACTATGTATGGACCACTCCATCTTGACCTTAGTTTGTTGAGAAAAAGCTTCAATCTAGATTTATAAAAAAGAACCTTGTCTCTAACTATGAATTCCTTCTTTTTAATGTATGCATCATGCCATGCCTTGGTTCTTTCTTTATAAATCCTAGAATTCTCATAAGCTTGGTGCCGCCATTCTTTAAGTTCATTCAATTGCATCTTTCTTTGTTCACCTGCAACTTGCAAATCAAAGTTAAGTAGTTTCATAGCCCAATATGCTTTATGCTCTAATTCAAGAAGAATGTGACAAGTCTTATCAAACACCCAACCTATAAGTAGACATCCCAATAGGTGTTTTGAAAGCTGTCCTATAAGCCCAAAGCACATCATTTAATTTCATTGACCAATCCTTCCTATATAAGCTCACAATCTTTTCCAAAATACCATTCAATTCCCTATTTGAAATTTCTATTTGTCCACTACTTTGAAAATGATAAGGGGTAGCAATCTTATGGGTAACACCATATTTAAATAATAAATTATCAAATTGTTTATTGCAAAAGTGTTTACCTTCATCACTAATGATAGCCCTCGATGTACAAAATCTAGTAAAAATATTTTTTTTTTCAAGAATCTGATTTCAACCTTAGCATCATTATTGGGACATGCAATTGCTTCCACCCATTTACTCACATAATCAACAAAAACAAATATATACTCATTATTGAAGGATTTTGGAAAAGGACCCATGAAATCAATGCCCCAAACATAAAAAAATATCACAAATAGGAATATTGGTTAGGGGCATCTCATTTTTCCTTGATATATTACCTGTCCATTGGCATTGATCACAAGAACTTACATATGCATAAACATCCTTGAATAAGGTAAGCCAATAAAATCCACTTTGTAAAACCTTTGCCGTCATCTTGGATGGTCCATGGTGCCCCCCTGCTTCTTTGTCATGACAGAAACTAACTATACTCCACACCTCTACTCTTGGTATGCATCTTCTCATCACGCCATCTGCACAAATCTTGTATAGATACGGTTCCTCCCAAAGATAGTGCCTCACATAAGATAATTTTTTTTTTCTTTTGATGAAAGGAAATGTTAGGGAGCAACTCGTTACCTACAAGAAAATTAGCAAAATCAACATACTACGGTTCATCATTATCATGCACAAAGCATAATTTCTCATAAGGAAATTCATCATGCAAAGGGTGTTCATCTATGCTCTCCACACACTCCCCGTCCAATCTAGACAAGTGATCGGCTACCATGTTTTCGATGCCTTTCTTGTCTTTGATTTCTAGATCAAATTCTTGCAACAATAAAATCCATCTTAACGACCTGAGTTTTGCATCTTTTTTAGCAAGTAGATACTTCAATGTAGAATGGTCAGTATAAACAATCGCTTTAGACAAGATCAAATAAGGTCTAAATTTTCCAATAGCAAATATTACAGCAAGTAGTTCCTTTTCAATAGCAAATAAGGTCCAAAACGATGAAGTCAACAAGAAAAATAAATTTATCTACTTTTACCAAAACATCTTCCACTACTCCTTTTGGATATTTGATACTTCTGTCAGCCAATTGAAGAGAAATAGTGGTCGGTGTTGGCTTCTTTAACCCAAGCTTCCTGAAGATAGAAAAAGGCATCAAATTAATGCTTGCACTAAGATCACATAAAGCCTTATCAAAATTAATTTCACAATGGTGCACGGAATAGAAAAGCTCCTTGGATCCTTGAATTTTGTAGGTAATTTATTTTGTAGGATTGCTGAGCATTCCTCATTAAGTTTTACCATCTCAAACTCCTCCAATTTTCTTTTGTTTGAAATTATTTCATTCAGAAATTTGGCATAACTTGGCATCTGAGAAATAGCATAAAGAAGAGGGATGTTATTATGCAACTTTTGAAACACCTCTAAAAATTTAGCAAATTGTTTATCCAAGTTACCCTTAAGAAATCTTTTAGGAAAAGGAAGAGGGGGTTTGTAAGATTTTAAATTAAGAGTAGAAGAACTTCCCTTTTTCTCTTTTGATGACTCACAGTCTTCTTTGGCTTCAAGGTCACGACTTTCTTCCTCGTTTACCTGCTAATCATCTTTTCCTTCTTTTCCAAGTTCTTTTCCACTTCGCAGAGTGATGCCCTTACTTGTTCCATGGGATTCTTCTTGGTATTGCTAGGTAATCCTCCTTGTGGCCTTGCTGAAATTGCTTGAGCAAGTTGTCCAATTTGAATTTCTAACCCTTGAATTCTTGCCTCCATACTGTTGATAAATTTTGCCATCATATCCTCCAAATTTGGCTTCTTCTCTTATGGATTTTGTTGGTCTTACTGTTGAAAGCTGGGAGGTGCTCTTTGTTGGTTATTACTCCAAGATAAATTAGGATGGCTTCTCCATCTTGAATTATAAGTGTTGGAGTAGGGATTGAAATTGGACCTGTTGCCACCAGATGAAACAAAATTATCCTGTTCGGAAGAAGAAGAAAATAGATTTCCTACTTGACAATCTACACTAGTGTGTCCCCCTTGCCCACAAAGCTCACATGAAGAAAAGGGAACAGAAGAAACACTTAGGTGAAACCCCCAAATTTTCCAATTTCTTATTTAATGCAGCAAGTTGAGCCGATAAAGAAGTGATAGAATCAACATTATAAATTCCAACTCCCTTTTTATTTGTTCTCTCATTGACCCATTGATAACTATTGGTTTCCATCTCCTCCAAAAGATCATATGCTTCTTCAGGAGTTATTCTCATAAGGGTACCACCTACAGCTGCATCTAACATTGAACGATTAGATTGATTAATGCCACTATAAAAAGTTTGCACTTGCATCCAAACAGGTAGAACATGGTGAGGACACTTCCTAAGCAATTCCTTAAATCTCTCCCACGACTCATATAAGGTTTCATTATCAAATTGAGAAAAAGTTGTTATGTCCACTATTTTCAAAACCGGTCCATACCGAAAAAACTAGGAACTAGTCAGGTGACCAGTTCCGTTTTCCTCCAAAATCGTTGATTTTGGTCAGCAAACCACTAAACTGACCAGTTAACTATTCGAACCGTTAGAACGGTCAGACCATTCGAATCAGTAACCGGACCCCTGACCGGTTCAGTCACCGATTCATTTTTAAAAACCATAGTTATGTCTTTCCTTAATTTAGTCATTTTAGCCAGTGGGAAATACTTAGATAAACACTTTTGTGCTAAGTCATCCCATGTAGTAATCGAACCTGTAGGAAGAGAGTTAAGCCAATCTTTTGCTTTATCCCTTAAGGAGAAGGGAAACAACCTAAGTCTAATGGCATCATCACTAACTCCATTATGCTTAAAAGTATCACATATTTCAAGAAAATTAGCATTATAAGAGTTAGGGTCATCATTGGGACCAGAAAATTGTACACTCATTTGGATCATTTGAATAATTACAGGCTTGATCTCAAAATTGTTTGCTTGCATATTCGGCCTCCTAATGCTTGATGTAGTACCATCCAGAGTAGGTATAGCATAGGAGCTCAATGTCCTTGGATTATTTTGGTCTTGTGCCATCTTGTTCCTTCTCTCCCTTGTTTGCTTTTTCAAAGTCCTTTCAATTTCTTGATTATGGGGTATTAAATCTCCACCACTAGTGCGTGTCATGCACTAGAAACCTACAAAGAAAAGGAAAAAAAATAAAAAATTTCCAAAAAAAATTTATAAAGCCAAAGCCAATAGAAATTTAAAATAGAAATGAAAATTTTAAATCCTAAAGTAAAACAAATAGATATTCAATCTAAGGGTAATTTAGGTAGTTTTGATATGCAATAAACTAGTGCCCGGCAACGGCACCAAAAACTTGTTGTGTGATTTGTGCACAGTTAATTTAGACAAGTGTACCTTAGTCAAATGTGCGTATAATGATGAGAAAAGTGTTGATCCCACAAAGACTAGATCATAGTACCAAATCAATTTTAAACTAATCCAAGTTGAACTCGTGAATCAATTGAATGAATAAAAACTAAAAGAATTAATGCAAATCTAAGAACTTAATAAAAACTGAATTGATGGATGAATGTAGTTAGGGTTTAGATTTCATTAAATCAAGGTTGTATAATTACCTATTTAATCCAACTCAAGACTGAAATTACCCTAAGGTATATTAAAGTTATTTGCATGTGATGGTGGATTTCCCTAAGTTAATTAGTAAGCTTTCTTAAGTCATATTAATCCTTTATTAATCCAATTCTACCATCAAATTTCTAAGTGGTTGTCAAAAGGAAAAATAAGCATTAAGTTCTTTGGAAACCTCTAATCGTAGAAGGGGATTTGACTCACTAAGCTTCCTTGATTCCTACACATGAGGTAATCATCTTTCAATATCATAGTCTATCATGCGATTTTTATTACCTAAGGATCTAATTCATAACAATCCTTTGGTCAGTTATGAGAATTTAGCTAGACATCATTAAATTCAACATACTCAAAAAAAAAAAAAGGGGAAACACAACAAGAACACATCAAAGAATGAATATTATAACAAGAAAAATTTAGCCTTTGGAGGTCGAAGACAAGTGCAGTAACTAAGCCTTCCTCCCTCTTGGATTCGGATTCTTCCTCTCCTTCTCTAGCATGCTGAAATTGCTTCCTCTCTTCTTCTGACGTGCTGTGACTACTTCATCTTTTTTTTCTCTTCCAAATTCTCTCTAAGGATGTATCCATTTGCCTTGAGTCTATGGTCCTTTTTATAGTGCAACCTCTCCTCAGTTTCTTCTCAATGTAAACTCCTAATTCAACACAAATTAGGTTTCTTAGTCTTTATCTCAGTTGAATTCATATCTCTTTTGCACTGCTAACTGTCAGACCCGAAATTTGTAGTTCAAATTGCACTTGGTTGGCTGTAGAACTAGGGTGAGCAAGAAACATAAGAGTTGCATCTCTTAGCTTTAACTATCCGTTTGAATCACCTCAATCCAAATTATAGGTAGAAAGTTATGCCCAAAATATGGGAACTATATCAAAACTGGAAATTTCCCGATTTTTGTGCATACATATCAAATTCGATTTCAATGGATTTTCTCCTTCATGGCAATATCATGAAGCATCATTTAAATCAAACTCCTCCTTAAAATTTCACAAATAAGCTCCTGTATAATTATCTTGGTCAATTAAATCAAACTCCTCCTTAAAATTTCACAAATAAGCTCCAAATTACCCTACAAGACAATTTCATCATAATTAGTGCAATACCATGCTAATTCCAAAAACATTATTACCAAAATCTTTTAGACAGTGTATGCCCTTAGCTCCAATCAGAATGATGTACCTTATGTCATTTATTGTAAATGAATAAAGTACATATTCGATTCATGTTATTATGGTGTATTTCTATGTAATACCCTTAAACTGGACATATATGAGACTCGTGTTAATTTAAAATCTTTACAGCCGTTGGATAGATCTGTGGAGATTTATCCTAATAAGGCTGACACTGATGTGCCGCCAAGTTGGTTGGGGTAGATTGTCTCAGTTGCCAAAGTAAGACTCGAGGTACATGTAGTGTAGGTTTACTTGAAACTTTGAACCGGACTAGAATTCTAGTATTGCCTTGGACCTTAGTGATTAGTGGGCAAAACTGGAATGTTACACCTGCTCCCTAGACTCGACTATGATACTGCACTAGGTGTCGGATTTGGCTATCTTTGATATGCCAATCAGTGAGATCCTTAGAGGGGGTCGAAACCTAGGTATGTTGGGACAGTCCGAGAATTCATCTGAGTGGGTGATCATAGTGACAAGATAAACCCCTTTGTCGGACAAAGGTAATGATCAGGGATGCACTCTCTCTGATGGAAACCAAATTTGCCGGCAACCGATTTCAATCGTTAAAATTTGTTTTTGCAAAATATATATATATATATATTTCAAAATGTTTGCAGAAGGTTTGAATTCCTGGGGCCCATGTGAGTAGAGAGTGCAGCACTGTTCCTTGCAGCTGAGGGAGAAGTCCTCTCTTGTCGGGCAGTGTTTGATCTTTATGGGTTGAGAGGTTAAGTGTAAGACCATTGAGGGTAATATCGGATGAGCTAATCTTGCATCTGCCTACAGTCCGTGGGTTTTTATAAGTTGGCTTGGCTTAGGGACCACTTAGTGTAACTGTTGGGCCCATTAAGAGCCCTTGGTGATGGGCTCAGGGGTTCACTGCCCATAACAGTGAATTCGACCAGGCCTTGTAACAGAGGCTAGGCTGAACCCATGCGGCTGATGTGTATATCAATGTTTGGGTCCCATGCCATACAGGGAAACCCAACTGGGTAGTAGATTGGAAGGTAAGTGGGCACATGGACTTAATGGGCCTAAAGACCAATTCGAACTGGTTTAATTTGATTAGTTAAAGAGAGGGGCAGATATGGGATTGGGATCAACAGATAGGGATATCCCTATCCACTCAGAGAGTCCAGATCCAAATACAAAATTGGATTTGGAAACTCATAATAAGATTAGGAGGGCTGATCTATTCTGCAGATAAGATAAGGGCTTATCCTTATCTCTTAAAGAGAACTCCTGATCCAAATACAAATTTGGATTAGGAAACTCCTAATGAGATTAGGAGCTCTTTTTAAGGCTATAAAAGCAGGAGGGGGCGAACCATTCTACAACACACCAGATCAGATTTCAGATCACAAAAAGAGAGAAGTAGCCACAGTAAGACTGCGCCATCTTCTACTCTTGCGCCCTCCTCTTGCTGCTGCCATTACCAGTTCAATCTCCACCGTAGGAGCAATCAAGAAGTGTTTTTGATATCTGTCTTTGGAGAAAGGGTGATCTGAAGTCGTGCACACACTCCATCCATCAAAATCTTGCTGAAGGATTCAGTTCTTGTGAAGAACCTGCTAATTTTGCTCCACCCTACGTTGTGTCATCTTCAGTGGAAGCAATGTTTGGAGTTTGCCTTGGGTGTGAACACCTTAATTGGGAGTTACTGTTCTTCCGTATCAAGTATATTCCTTTCCTACCTTTTGGTTTCAGATCTGGTTCAGTTCTTGGTCAAGATTGATTTTTGAAAATGTAGATTTTCTAAAACAAGGAATGTGATTCGTAGATGGGAGAGAGAGAAAATTTTAAAATTTTGCCCAACCTACCTGTAGGGTTCGGCCATCCATATGATGGATCTCTCATCCCTTCAAAATCATCAAGTAAGAGGTATGAGAATATGTGCAAATATAGGCTTATCCGGATACTTTGGGACCCTATGTAGAAAGAAAAATAGTTCATGATCGAGGCCAAGCACATTGCCGTAAGTGAGGCTGCCTAATAAGTAGTATGGATGAAAAAATTCATCATAGAATTTGGATCCTATGATATCACCCATTCCATTATTGTGTGACAACACTAGATCTATGGGAGATTATTGGTAGAGGAGACATCCAGATTTAGAAGGTAGCATGAGTGGAGAATGTGGTAGACCCATTGACTAAGACACTAACACAAAAAGTGTTTGAGAAACACGTGGACAGTATGGGACTGAGGCTTGTACTCGATTGGACCTAAGTGCAAATGGGAGCTGTTAGATAGTGTATGCCCTTAGCTCCAATTTGATAGATGTATATATATATATTTATTATAAATGAATAAAAGTACATTATTGTTTCATGTTGACACTGATATGTTTTTATGAAATTACCCCTTAAACCGGACACTTATGAGACTTGTGTTATTTTAAAATGTTCTTAGTCATGGAATAGACTTGGTGACTTTATCCTGCCAAGGTTGACATTGATGTGCTACCAAAAAAGTTGGGGTAGCTTGTCTCAACTGCTAAGGTTATACCCAAAGCACATGCAGTGTGTGTTTGGTTGAAACACTAAACCCAAACCATTTTCCAATTATGCCCTAAACCTTGGAGATTGATGGGTGAAACTGAAAAGTTACACATAACCCCTAGACTTGATTATAGTACTACACTAGGTATTGGATTGGGATGTTTTTGATATGCCAATCATTGAGATCCAATGAGGTTCAAAACCTAGGTATATTGGAGCAATCTGAGAATTCACTTACGTGGGTGATCATAGTGATAGAATTGGCCCGTTTGTTGGACAAAGTGAACGATAGGGCTTACACTCTCTCTAATGGCAACCTAAACTGTCGGTAGTGAATTTCAACTTTGTTTGATTTTTGGTTTTGCAAAATATATTTACATGATATATATATATATTATGTTTTATGAAAAATGTTTACAAAATGTTTTAATTCCCGGGATCCATCCGAGTAGAGCGTGTTACACTGCACCATGCAACTAAGGGAGAGGTCCTTCTTAGTCTGGTAGTGTTTGGTCATTATGGGCCGAGAGGTTAAGTATAAGAGATCATTACATGGTTGATTACTTGATGGGCTTTATTTTTACTTAAGTCCATTATCCTTGGGCCTGCATAGGATAGATGGATTCAATTAAGTGTAAATGTTTGGCTCATTTTGAGACCATAGTGATGTGCTCAAGGGCTCACTACATTTAGCAGTGAATTGAACAAACTTTTTTAATAGAGGTTGGCTGGACCCATGTGGACTTATGTGAGGTCATTGTGGGGTCCCACGCCATACAAATCAAGGCTAAGTTGGCCCTGCAACACCCTTGGGTCATGAATCTTATAGTTGATGGGCCTAAGGTCCATAATTAATATGATTAATTAAGTTATCACATGTCATCTTAAGTTGTCATGTGACATGGGGAAAATGTAACCCCAACACTGTTAGACAGTGTATGCCCTTAGCTCTAATTAGCATGATGTACATTATGACATTTATTGTAAATGAATAAATTATATATTTGATTCATGTTATTCTAATGTGTTTCTGTGTAATACCCTTAAACTGGACACATAAGAGACTTGTGTTAGTTTAGAATCTTCACAGCCGTTGGATAAATCTGGGGAGATTTATTCTACCAAGGCTGACACTGGTGTACTACCAAGTTGGTTGGGGTGGCTTGTCTCAGCTACCAGGGTGAGACCTTAAGTACGCGTAGTGTGGGTTTTCTAGAAACCCTGAATCGGACCAAAATTCCAGTATTGCCCTGAACCTTGGAGATAGATGGGCAAAACTGAAATGTTACACCTAATCCCTAGACTCGATTATGATACTGCACTAGGTGTCAGATTGGGCTATTTTTGATATGTCAATCAGTGAGATCCTTAGAGGGGGTCAAAACCTGGGTATGTTGGGACAGTTCGAGAATTCATCTAAGTGAGTGATCATAGTGACAGGATCAGTCCCTTTGTTGGACAAAGTGAATGATCGGGCATGCACTTTTCTCTAATGGAAACCTAAACTGCCGGTAGTTGATTTCAACCGTTGAAATTTGTTTTTGTAAAATATATTTATATAGAGATATACATAGACATACATATATATACATATTATGGTTTCAAAATGTTTGCAAAAGGTTTTAATTCGCGGGATCCATGTGAGTAGAGAGTGCAACACTGCACCTTGCAACTGAGGGAGAGGTCCTCTCTTGATTTACACTTATTATGGGTTGAGAAGTTAAGTGTAAGACCATTGAGGATTATACCTGATGGACTAATCTTACATGTTTCCATAGTCCTTGGGCCTTCATAAGATGGCTGGAGCCAAGGACCATTTTGTGTAAATGTTGGGCCCATTAAGAGCTAGACTCAGGGGTTCACTGAATTCAATAGTGAATTTAGCCAGGTCTTGTAATAGAGGCAAGGCTGAACCCATGTGGCTGATGTGTAGATCAATGATAGAGTCCCATGCCATACAAAGAGATCCAAGTTTGACAGCATTAAAGAGGAAGTGAGCCTGAAAGCTTAATGGGCCTGAAAGCCCATTTTGAACTGGGTTACTTAGATTAATTAAATAGTGGAAGATCTGGGATTTGGATCAATAGATAAGATAAGGGATTATCCTTATCCACTTAAAGAGTCTAGATCCAAATAAAGATTTGGATAAAAGGAACTCCTAATTTGATTTGGAAGCCTGATCATTATTTGGAGATTAGTTAATGGATTATCCTTATCACTTATAGAGTCTAGATCTAAATAAAAGATTTGGATTAGGAAACTCCTATTGGGATTAGAAAATTTTCTCTTTAAGGCTACAAACTAGAGAGTAGGGCGAACCTCCAAACACACATTCATTGAATACAGAGAGAAGACAACAAAGTTAGACTGCTCTTGCCTTCTGCACTTTTTCCTCTTGCTCTTGCCGGGTTACCTATTCGATCTCTAATTCTTGGATTGGATCAAGATTTGGTCTTGATATAGTTTCTTGTCAGAAGAAACAATTTAGAAGCTGTGCTCAATGTCCTACTCGATTCTTGCTGAAGAATCACTAGTTCTTGGTGAAGAACTTCCTGCTGATCCTGCCTCACCCTAAGTTGTGTCATCTTCAATGGAGGGAGGATTTGGTATCCTCTTTGGGAATGAACACCTACGTTTGGAGGAGCATTGTTGCATGGATTCTGTATCAGATATATCCCTTCCATAATTTGGTTTCAGATTTGGTCTGGTTTGGTTACAAGAACGAACTTTGAAAATGCAATTTTCTAAATTGGGAATAGGATTCCTGGATGGGAGTAAAGAAATTTTTGAAATTTTGCCCAACCTTCTTACAGGGTTCGACCATCCATATGATGAATCTCCCATCCCTTCAGTGGTGTCAGAGCTAGGTTCAAGTCTTGAACCAAATTAGAACAGATCTGAATCTATGCAAATGGGTAGAAGGCGTTCTACCCGATTTACGTAGTTAGCATTTTTTCTGAGAATTGGTTCCTAGATTATGGGAAGATGATTTGGAAAATAAATCTTTATTATTCTCTAAAATTTATAGAATTGTTCTATGAATTTTTCTTGAATTTTTGGGCTACACATGTGGTGGAGATCGAATCATTATTGTGCCAAGATTGGCACACCCTGCGATTTCTATTCTATTCAATTATGGGCTATAAATAATTTTTTATTTTTATTTTTAGACAAATTGTATAGGAATTTGATGTGATGTAATAATAGAAAAATTAGGTTTTTCTATTTTATTTTCATATGGAGATCGTTGGAGCGCACAACAGAGGGGAAGAAATTTTCACAGAAACAAGTTCTACGATCTGCGATTTGGCAGATATCGATTATGTTATCTACTATTAACTATTCTTTGTAGGTTTGTAGGATATCCAAGAAAATCACAGTGAAGCCCTCTGATACTAATATCTTGATAATTTGGTTATCTTGAATTAATCTATTTTTAGATCTTTATTCTTGAATTAAATCTTGAACCGAACACCAAAACTTGGGCCGATTTACACCTGATTTGGTCCAAACTGGTTGGACCTGATTGTTGGTTTGATGGGGTTGGTTTTTCTAACCCTAATTCAATTCAGGCTAGAGAATTGATGGCCCACTTCAATCTTTAATTCGGCCTACCTCTGTAAAACCTAATTTTAATATGATAATGACTGAATCAGCCCTAAATTAGCTACATGTGCTGAACTGCTTTTTGCAGTACAACCCATGTACCTAGATAATCTTATATGATAACATTATGGGCTCTGTTGGGCTGATACTGGTTTAATCTAATTAATTAAGGCTTTTATAGATATTCAAATTGATTGGATCAATTTATTTCATGCATGTGATGTATGGATGTGTGATGTGCTACGTACATGGACCATAAGTACTTGGCCCATGATTATTTCGATAGTGGCTCTTTTGCACACCATGGCTAAGTGCACATCATTTCCATGGTGTCCGTAAGATCATTGGATGATCTCTCCACTTAGGGGCCCCATATCAGCTTACTCCCCAAGAGGAACCGTGCGGAACCCTAGCCGTTTAGGGCTGATTTAAATCTGGCTTTGAGAAAGTCAATGGGAGCCACTCTGGTTTGACCTAAATAAAACTAGGGCGTAATATTTCGTTCCCTCCATTGAAATTTGAGTGCATGTGATAGGGAGATTCATATGATGAACTCTCTAAAGGCTTTTCATCATTAACATGAAGATGGGTCCTTCAGTAATGAGGAAATGAACCATAAAATTGGGCTATCCATTTGTCGCTGGATCTGTTGGATTGTTTCATAAGATGATAGGGACATCATAGACCGATGTGAGAGGGTGATGAGACTAAAAAGTACCATTTTTTATCCCCAAATATTCACTATTTTTCATTAATTTATCACTTAATTGGTCTCATTATTCTTGTATTTCGATTCAAGGCAAGCAAGAAAGCAATTGGAAGAAAATAAAGCAAATAAGATGATTTTGTAGAATTTCGGCACCATTCAGTAATCTGGGCATAACTCTCAATTTTGGACTCCGTTTGGATAATTAAAGAGGCATAAGAAAGATGAAAGAAAGGCCCAAAACTTTTATGTTTTGGGTTTTGACAGATCCGATCCGCATCGAAGACGAAACCGGGCCCCAAGTCGGAGAAAGTTCGCAGCAAAGCCCATTTCACAGCTGAAGCCCAATTCGCTGAAGAGCCTTGTAGCAGCCCAAGATATAAAGGCAGCCCAACTCGAATTCAAGAGCCTAGAGTCCCAATTTCAAATGTAACCTCCAGAATTCGGTAAGACTGATCTTCTCTTGTTTGTTTAATTTGCTATTTACTTTCTGCCCTTTTAATTTCAGCATTTAATTCCCCCACTTAGTTACTTTATCCATTCGGCTAAGAGATTACTAATTTGCTCCCTGTGGGATTCGACCTAGCACCACTGTTACTGCAAATATCTTATTGTGAGACTAGTACTAATTTTGAGGGGCTTCGACAAACCCATCAAAATTTTGGTGCCATTTCCGGGGAGCTACTTTAATTTCTTAGCTTTGTACCTTCTGTTTGTGTTAACCTCCTTTGTTTTATGACTCGTGCTTCTCACCAAGGTGACCCTGAAATTGAGAAGACCACTCGTCGGTTGGAAAGGAGGCAAAGCAAAGGAAGGGCCATTCACCCCCAAGGGTGAATTCTGATATTGATTTGACAACTTGTGATCGACCCATTCTCAAAGAGGAAGAAAGGATGGCTGATCGAGAAATAACACTAAGAGAGTTAGTTGCGCCAATCATGAATCAACAACCATTTTGCATAATCTATCCCACTCTCGAGGTAGCTTTTGACTTAAATCGGGTTTGTTTCAATTGCTTCCTATTTTTCATGGCTTTCCAGGTGAGGACCCTCATAAGCTTCCTAAAGAGTTTCATGTCGTCTATTCGAGCATAAAACCATGGGGTATGACTAAGGATCCGGTAAAACTTATAGCTTTTCCTTTTACTTTACGAGATAAAGCAAATGATTGGTTATACATTCTTCCTCCTGGTTCGATACATACATGGGATGAGATGAATAGAATGTTTATAGATAAATATTTTCCTACATCCCGAGCTGCAAATATTAGGAAGGAAATTTGTGGAGTTTGGCAGTTTGGTGGTGAGACACTACACGAATATTGGGAAAGATTTAAACAGCTTTGTGCTAGCTGTCCTCACCACCAAATACCCAAACAACTCTTGTCCTCACCAGCTACTGGAGGAGCTTTGGTCAACAAAACACCCGAAGCGGCTAGGGAATTGATTCCCAACATGGCCGAAAATTCACAACAATTCAGAGCAAGAACAGATGGTACTATTAAGCGTGTTAATGAGGTAAGCCATTCAAATTTAGAAAATCAAATTTCTGATCTAATTGCCTTGGTTAGACAATTGGCTGCAGGGCAATTGCAAATGGCAAGGGTATGTGGTGTCTGTTTGATTCCTAGGCATCCTACGAATATATGTCCATCATTGCAGGATGGTTCGATGCAGCAAGTTAGTGCCGTAGGAGGATTTCCGGGCCATCCTCAATGCCAGTATGATCCCTATTCCAATTACTACAATCCTGGGTGGAGGAATCATCCCAATCTGAGATACAAAAATCAAGGAGAACGATAGAGATATCAGCCCCAAGCCTTCATCAGATAGCCCCCAATCCCAACACCTATCTTTGCTCAAAATCAACCCTAAAGTTCAAGTATGTCATTAGAAGAAATCGTAAGGGCTCTTGCTAGTTCATGACCATTGTCCATAAAGAATCAGGAAGTCTGGGACATGTTGGGATAGTATGGGGCAAGACTAGGCACATCCACAACCTATTACCCACAAGAGAATGGGCAAGCAAAGGCATCAATAAAACCTTGTTAAAGATGCTGAGTAAGATGGTAGCATAAAACCAAAAAGACTGGTAAGAGAACTTGTCTGAAACACTCTGGGATTATTGCACAATAGTTAAGAATAGTACACAGGCAACTCCCTACTCATTGATATACGGCCAGGAAGTTGTTCTACCAGCAGGGATATAGACAGTGTTTGACCGAGTAGCCAATGTAATGGGAAAATGGTTTTTTGTGCTCTCGGCTTTTCATTATCCTTCAAGGAGACCCCCATATTTAGCCTAACCACCTCACTCACACCTAGGGTAGGGGTGGCAGAAGTCAGTGTGCTAAAGGTGTTGCATTAATCTATAATACTAATTCATTACAGTAGAAGGAATATTATCTAGGGAAGAAGAGAGAGAGAGAGAGAGAGAGAGAGAGAGAGAGAGAGAGGTCACGCTTGGGGTTGCCAGGGTATGTAATGTATAGTAGACATAGTTAGGAAGGAGTTTTTAGACAGTTATTCCCTTAGCTCCAATAAGACTGATGTACCTTTTAACATTTATTGTAAATGAATAGTACATAATTGATTCATGTCATTGTGGTGTGTTTCTGTGTAATACCCTTAACACTTATGAGACTCGTGTAGGTCATTCCCTTGTGGGTAATGACACTTATGGACAATTATGGACAATTATGAATAAAGTACATAATTCCTCTGCTTGCCTATTCCTTTATGGGTAATAGGTTGTAGATGTGCCTAGTCTTGCCCTATACTATCCCAGTAGGTCTCGGACTTCCTGATTCTTTTTGGATAACCCATTATTTGTCAAAATCTTCATTGGGACCCCGAACCGGTGGACTATGTTTTGCCCAAGGAAGTTTGTGATATTCTCTACACAGATTCTTCTTATGGATATGGCCTCTACCCATTTGGTGAAGTAGTCTGTGGCCATTATGATGAAACAATATCCCTGTAAAGGTGGGTGTATTTTTCAATTAGATCTACCCCTAAGTGTGAAAAGGCCATGCTGTAATGATGAGATGGAGATTATTGGCTGGTCTATATATCCTTTCCGAATGTACTTGGCATTTGTGGCACCTTTTCATATGATTTTGGGTGTCTTCTAGCATGGTAGGCCAACAAAAGCCTAAGTGCAAGATATGGTTATGTAAGGCTAGCTGTCCCTGGTGTGGGGCTGGTTTAGAATTGTGGGCTGCATCTAGGGCTTCTTCTATTTCCTCACCGGTTAGGCATCGCAAAGGTTTTTTAGTATAAGATTTTCTATAGAGCACTTCGTCATGTAGGTAGAATCTTTTGGATTTGGCTAAGAGTTTTCTCTTCATAATTGGGTTAGCAGGCATGGTGTTGTTCTCAATATAATCTATGCACATGCTTCTCCAGTCTGCTTCACCAACTCTAAGATATTCATTCCTGCATGCTTCCAAGATGCACCTCTCACAGTCATTCTATACCTTGGCTGCATCTGTTTTCATCTTTGGCTAGTAGTACCCCAACCTTCACAATCTTCTATACAATGTGCTGCTTATGTCCCTACAGTAGGTTTTGTGAGTTTCATTCAAGACTACTTTTGCCTCTTTGGGCCCTAAGCATCTTTTCCTAACTCCATCCACCAATCTATGGTATAATACCCCATTCATCAATTGGAACCTTAATAGTGTCTTTCTGTCTTGCATCGCCTCTATTGGGTTTTTTCACTTTTGTATAACACCATATCTCCAATTTTCTGTTGTTATGTCATCTTTCTTCTCTACCTAGTGTCTTAATCTCTCAGTTGATTGTTCACAGTGCATTTAGATGGTAATGTTAATTGGATTTTCACTCGGTTGTATTTTTGATCCCAAAGTGGCTAATGCATCAGTTTACCTATTTTTGGATTTGTTCTGGTGTTTGTAGGTCACCTCCAAGTCCTTGGTTAATCTTTGGATCAGGGTCCTATTTGGCAAG
This sequence comes from Nelumbo lutea, assembly GCF_056320005.1. NCBI lineage: Eukaryota > Viridiplantae > Streptophyta > Magnoliopsida > Proteales > Nelumbonaceae > Nelumbo > Nelumbo lutea. Next base: position 69,147,733 of record NC_142686.1, read on the forward strand.
ATCGTCATTTCCTTAACTATGGTGCTGTCACCTATCTACCCAATCACCAATTTCAAATCTCCTACTACTTTGACTTTCTTGGCTCCAGAGTCCCTGGCTACCACCAGTCCCAGTACTAATGCTTAATACTCAGTTATCTTCTATGAATAGGGAAATTGTAGTTTGAAGGAATAGGCCGAGGAATCATTGGTGGGTGAAGTCAATGTAACTCTAGCTCTAGTTGAGGTGCTAGTATTGCTCCCGTCGAAGGTCAGGGTTCACTCCCCGTCTTTAACTACTACAATTATGGGTAGTTTTCCCTATACCTCTTCAGAGATGGGGAAACTATCTTTGGTGGGAAAGGTGGCTAAGAGATTTGCAACTTCTTGGCACTTAATAGCTTTTGGTTGGGTGTACTCGATGTTGTAACCATTCGGCTGCATCATCCACTTTACTAATCTTCTTGAGAAAGGAGGTCTATCTATGAAGAACTTGATTGGGTCACTCTTTGTGATCAACTTTACCTTTTGGCCTAGGATGTAATCTCTGAACTTTTGTGTCACAAACACTAACGCTAAACACTGCTGCTCCAGGTGTGAATAATTCTTCTCAGCTGGTTTCATGGTTCTACTAGCATAGTAAATTGGACACTCGATGCCCTCATCATTGTCTCGGGCTAACAGGCATCCTACAACCTTTGAGTTTGGTTCGATGTACACCTTGAACTCTTGGCCACTCTTAGGTGGTGACCTAGTTGGTGCTTTGGCCAGAGTTTTTCAATTGGTTGATGGCATTCTGATGCTCTGTTGACCACTTATACTCTATAGATTTATAGGTCAGTTTCAATAGTGGCATCGCTGCATGTGCTAGGCCAGGGATGAACCTTCTAAGGTAGGAGACTTTTCCTAGAACGTCTTTAGTTGAGACCCATTGTTGGGAGGGGGAGGTCTAGGATTGCCTTCACCTTAACCTCATCTGGATGAATCCCAATCTGATCTACTTTGTAACCAAGAAACTTTCTAGACTATACTCCGAAAGTACATTTCAAAGGATTGAGTCTCAGGTTGAATGTTCCACATCTATCAAATACTTTCCTAAGCACTTCAGAATTATCTTCCCTCTTCTTTTCCTTGACCACTATGCCATCTACATAGCACTCTATCTCCTTGTGCATCATGTCATGGAAAATGCCCATCATCGCCCTCTTATACGTGGCTCCGACATTCTTTAGGCCAAAGGGCATCATCTTGTAATAGAAATTCCCTATTGGCATTTGGAATGTCGTGTGTGGTGCATCTACAGGATCCACGAAAATCTGATTGTATCCCCTATAGGCATCTAAGAAGGAGAACAATTGGTTTCCTATCATTGAGTCCATCAGGATATTCATGTTTGGTAGAGGGAATTCATCTTTTGGGCAGGCTCTGTTTAAAGCTCTGAAATTGACACAACACCTAAGGTAGGGGTGGGAGAAGTTAGTGCGTTAATTTTGTTCTAATAACCAAAGCTAAATGTGTTCTTAGAGTTTGAATACTAACCTGAGTTGTCCATTCTTCTTTTTAACTAGAACCATGTTAGCTAACCACTATGGGTGTGCGATGGGCTTGATAAATCCTACTTTTAAAAGTTATTTGACCTCTTCCTTGATTTTCAGAGCTATTTCTGGATTGGAGATCCTCTGTGATTGTTTCACTGGTTTGAATTTTGGATCTATGCACAAAGAGTGTTTGATGAGGGCCAAGTCCAAGCCCGACATCTGGTCATATGACCAAGCGAAGACATCTCGGAATTTTGTGAAAGAAAACACATGTTAGTTTTATTTCTAACGAAATCCTAATGTTTGTGTTGTGGAAATGTTTCTTTTACCTTTTAGTAGGTCGAGTAACTTCTATTTCTCCTCAGATCCTAGTTTGGCTGAGATGTATAATGGCCTTTTCTCTACTCCTTCAATGGCCATTTTTATTTATTCTAATAGTTCTTCCACTGCATCGATGGAATCTTGCATATATTTGGGAAGTGTTGGTCATTATCATAGTACTCTATAGTGTCCTTCTTTTGTCCCTATTATTTCAGGTAGATTTTAGTATCCTTGGCTATGTTATTAATTGTGTGTATTTTTTTTAGTGTGTCATACCTTTGATTCTAGTAAACTTTGTTTCGATTGTTCAATGTCCTTCTGTGATGAGATCATCATGATGTCTATTTGCAAAGATGGTGTGGCAAAATAATTATACAAATATAACTTGAGATGAGCACATGGATATATACATATTGGAGAGTGTAGTTACCATTCCATTCATGGTGCATGCATATAATGATGGAGATATATGAATATTATATGCGTAATGATATTTTGGTTCAAGCGATGAGTATATGGCAATTCTGATTTGAACAAAAAGATGCACGTACAATGATTGACTTGAATTCAATGATTGCAATATAGCAAATTTTTGATGATGTATATACGGAAAATATCAGGGGTATTGGTTATTTCAATTTTAGCAATGGTGGTATAGACTACAGTGATCATTTCATGATATGTAACAAACATTAATCGTAAAGTTATACATTCAGGATGGCTTTCTTAGTGGCTGGTGCATCACCGTCCTCGTACTCCTCTATGATGGTGTAGTAACTCTTCCCGTCAATGTTAGTGACTCGTACACACCTCGTCCTATTCTTCATCGCTGGTAGGCAAGGGGTTCATTCGCAGGGTTTGGAAGATGTACACCTTCTACGTTGGCTACCCTCATTTTACCCTCATCGGCCAATTCGGTGTAGTAGATCACATCCTATAGATGAGCCTTTGATTTATCAAAAGGGACACGAGTCACTAGGATCCTCACCACACGTACCCTGTGTTTCTCCTTAATGCATTGATGGCATGTTGAAGGGACTAAGGCCAACCCATGTATCAATGGGTGTCCTTGCTGGGCATGGTATACAGTCCTCGAGATCACCTGGAATTATTAGGTGATAGTGAACGACCTTATCGCAACTAGTAGCTTAATGGATCCTTCTGTGATAGATGTGTTACCATTGAAGTCCGTCACTTCCATAGGTAACCCCTTGATTGTCTCCTTCTGGATGCTCATCAACTTCAAGGTGTGGATGGATACCAGATTCACGGAGCTCCTTGGATCAACCATGGATCGCCTCATCTCAAAGCCTCCTATCTTTGTTGCGATATGTAAGGGTCAGTGGTCAGCATGTCATCTTGAGTGAACTCCATGTTTGTCCTATTAGATCGGTGGGGCTCCAACAACCTTATAAATGTCTCTTCTAGTGCCCTAATGGAGAGCCTCCTTTTCTAGGCACAGGCTCCCTGCTTACTGAAGAATTATTGTAGTTTCGGGTGCTATTCAAACCTCTGAATCAACATGTTTGGTGGTCTTGGCCCAGTGATCTGACTATGTTGATGCTTCCTCCCTGGGTGTGCACAGTTTCCTCTTCACAAAATCATCAAGCTTTACCTTTTGTACAAACAATCACCTTAGAGAAAAATAATCTATCAAGTCGTGGTGCGATGACTGGTGAAAATTACACCACCTTCCTCCGTGCTTATCCTTCTCTGGTTTGATCCTTGACGTTGGTGGCAGCAAATTAATGACATGGTCTTCCACGAGCTTGTTCATGATCATGATCACCTCCTCTTTGGTGCAGGCAAAAGGAGGAGGGACCGGTGCATTATTTTTTTTGCCTTGGATGTTATTGCGATAATAGGGCCCCTACCTAGGCTCTCCTATATTGCAAGGCTTTCTATTGATAGCATAGGCCTCATTCTTCCCATATTGTCCTAAGGCTGATGTAGAGTAGGACAAAGTGCTTTTGATAGTGTGCACCATCCTCTCTGCGCACTTCCACAACTTGCTAAAAGTTTCAACTTCTACATTTTCTATGTCTATTCGATAGGAGGGCTGCATGCCTTGCACGTATTGTTTGACGAAGCTCTTCTCAATGACATGCTTGTCAAAAACTTAGAGGGTGAACTTCTAAAGTCCCACAACTTAAGCCAAGAGATCTTCCCCTGCGTGTTGCTCTATGTTGCGTAGGTCTGCCATCGTTAGTCTCCGCTCTAGGGTAAACCACTTTGATAGGAACCACTTCACCAATTCTGCCCACGAGTCAATGCTACCTGCGGTTAGGTTGATGATCCAGGTGTAGGCCGGACCAGTTAAAGATTTGGAGAACTCCTTGACTTTTAGATCTCCATCTAGGGCAAAAGATTCCAAAATATCCTCAAACTTGTTTACATGCTCTTGTGGGCTTCCCTTCTGCTTATTGTACTATGGCCACTGTTGGGGAGGGACGTAACCAATGGGGTAAGGTTTGTAGATGATTTGGTCAGAGTAGGGTTTTTGTAAGATGAGTGAGGCCTAGGCTTTGTTCTGATTCTCCACCATTAGCCCTTGAGCGTATTCCTTCAGTTCATTGCAGCTAAGTGGTGCCTCTGTCATCGGGTTGGTCTAAGGAGTGACCTAAGGTTGTTTAACGGTGGGTTGGTTAGTTTGTGTAGGTGTAGGATTGGTCTTGGCGGGTTGCTCAGGCTCAGTAGGATTCTGATTGGCAGACTGGTGACTGGTGGGGATGGATGCAAGAAGAGCAACTGGGGTAAAAGGGGATTGTTTAGTCCTGGCCAATTGCTAGAGGAGAAGCTATAGAGTGGCTCTCATCTCCTATTGCATCTACTCCATGCGGTCGAAACGAGACTCAAACTCGTAACCTTGTTCGATAGCATTTTGATGTCAACCTGCTCGGTCGACTCCATACCAAACTGATCTCCAACCTCTGGGTTGATGTTCTCTTGGTTGTTGTCGTGTTCTTCTGGGATGGGGGAAAGGTTACTCCTACGTGTGGCCATCCTTTATGATCAATGAATAACTAGAGATTCTAATGTGAGTAAGGTGGTTAGCTACGCACAGGGGTCTCCTCGAAGGACAAAGGAAAGCCGAGAGCTGGAGGTAGGCTAAAGGCCAGGGAAAATAAAGTGATAGAATGATGGTTTCGTTATGAGATGGACCCCTATTTATAGGGAGAGATCTCAAGGTCCTGAAAGGAAGGGGCCAAAAGTGTTTGGTTCCCACTAGGAAAGTGAATCTTGGATTTGTTGTCAGTTATCAGGGAACATTGCTAGGGTTTCCTCATGTGTCTTATGAGATATTTGAAGGATGAATTTTCCTTTCATCTGAGGATTCTCATAATACACACATGCTACTTCTTTCTTGGCCCTTTTAAACCAACATGGTTTGCGTGATGTCTCTATTTAGATCACACAGCCTTGTTAGGTCCACACAGAGTCACGTAGTGCATATTATTAATGACACACGTGCTCCTTTTATTCGCTTTCGTTCTGCAATAAATTTGTATTCATCGCAGTTCTGCAATGGCTTTAAACTCATTGCAACCCCGCATGGGTCTAAAGCTCATCGTAGCATGTTTTGGGTTATGAGTTCATCGCAAATATGTATCGGGTTATGAACTCATCGCAAACATTTATGCTGTGCAGGTTTAACACCTTTTGTGCTCTGATGGTCTAAGTGACCACCATGTACCTACATCTTGAACCATTATAAATGGATAAAGGCTGTCAGTGAAGCCCAACATCAAGAATGTATTGTAACTATTTACTATAGGACACAAAAGGAATGTTCATGATACTTAAGTCAATATATGAACATTGAAAGTACTTTTATGCCTTTTATAGATAATATTTTGTGTTTGTATTCTTCTTTCTCTCTTTCCTTCTTTCATCTACAACTTCGTAGTTTGAATTTGTAGCTAAGAATCATGCTCGGTCCAACTTTGAAGCCGTCAGATGTTTTCTATATATAAGTATAACCATTCAGCTTGGTTCCCAAAGAAAGAGGTTTTACAATGCTTTTATTATATTGTTGGCTTCACAATTTCGTGGCTTCTAGGAAAAAAAGTGTCATTCTCTTTCTCACAAGGGATAGGCTTAGTGTTAACCATCTAGCATATAAGCTATATCTACTTAGCTATAGACGTTCCTGTTGAGAAACTTCTATAGGTAGGTAGATATAGCTTATGCTAGATGGTCAACACTAAGTGGGCAAGTTGAACTCTACACCCCTTCAAACTGGTGCCTAGGAATGAGCATCAGTTTGTTCACAAGAAATATGCCTCAGCTTCCCGGGCTTGAGTCGTAGCTTTCATCAACAAGTCAGCAAGTTGGAGTCCACAAGACACACGTGGAAGAGAGATAATGCTAGCAAGGAGGACGTCGCAAATAAAATGGCACTCAACTTCTATGTGTTTTGTGCACTCATGAAAAAACAAGTTAGGATGCAATCTTGATGGCACTGAGATTATCTAAAAAGAGGGGAATTGAAGGTGGAGGCTCATGTAGGAGAGCCCTGATCCAGATAACCATTCAGCTTGGTTCCCAAAGAAAGAGGTTTTACAATGCTTGTATTATATTGCTGGTTTCACAATTTGGTTGCTTACAGGAAAAAAAATGTCAATGTCTTTTTCCCTTGGGATAGGCTTAGTGATCTAGCATAAGCTATATCTACCTAGCTAAGAATAACTTCCTTCTTGGAGGAACTTCTTGTCTTGTGTTGTTGAATCACCAACACTGAAGCTCTATTGCGACTCTCTGATGAGGCAAGCAAGTCTCCAAGGATTCCAAGCTCTTTGTATTCACTCCATTCTGTAAGCCCAGCCAAAACTGATGATTCCATCCTTTGCTGTCTACCTACAATTATAAGGTCATAGTTCTCCTGTATTGATAAAACCAATTTGGTTGTTTGGGTTCCATCTCTCACCTCCTCTTCTATATACTCTATATCTTTTCTGTCACCAATACAAAATCCGTCCAACACCACCTCATCAAACATTCTTTCCTCATTGAAATTGAAATCCATGCCATCTGTCTCATTTAATCGAACTACAGTGAGGTTGATGCTTGGGTTTCCAGCCATTCGAATGGAACATGCCAATGCCTCTCGATCATCAGCACCTCCCATGAAGAGAACAGCCACATTGTATGTACTCTTTGTCAATGTCTTATAAACGGAGCCTTCATCAAACCAACGATCAACAACCATTGCTACAGAGCATGGAGCTTTTTCAAGGACCATGTTGTTCAAAGACCTTGGTATAACCTTTTCTGATTCCGTTTGTCCAATGGAAACCGACTGTTTTAGGAAGGGGATGATTATGAGGGACACCCCCTTCTCAAGTGCAAGTGTGTATACGTCATTGTCCATGCTTTCAGCAGGAGAGATAGAGGTAAATACTTGTAATAAGACGGCATCTCTATTTTCTTCCTCATAGTGCTTAAAGGCATTTATGATGTATTTGGAATAGTTGTTGGATGACTTTTGATGCATTTCGTGTGTAATAAGGATAGGCGCAGCTCGACCAACAAGCTCGATCAGATGGAGCACAAAAATGCAGACGGGGCTTTCTTTAGATGGTGGTGAAAATTTCAGGAGCTTGATGATGGTGTGCACATTTTCTTCTTCCTTGATACAAACTAGTATACGAATTCCACAACTCAGGTTGGAGTTTAAAATAGTCTTGTACTTGTAGCCTGCATATTTCCTTGAGGGGTCATAGAGAGCATTCACAACTGGGCACACTATGGCTGCTGACAACAACACTGACATGGCCATCATTGCAAAGATCTCATCATTTATGTTCTGCATTAATTCAATTAGAAACAAGGTCAGAGAATCTATGTTTAGTATTATTATCTAGTAGTTAAAACTTTCTGCCATGTGCGCTTGCTTGCTTGATCAGATATTTGTAGGGGTGGATTCCAGCTGAGCCGAGTCAAATAGCTAGCTACTCGAGAGCTGGGCTTGTCAAGACAATATGAGGCTTGAGTTCGGTTCGAATTAGAGAGTTGAGTTTGAGTTTGGCTTGAGTCAAAAGCTCATAAGTTCGAGTTCCGTCGAGATTGAATGTGAGTGAAATGCTTTATAAAAGTAAAAAATTATATATAAAATAATTTATTTTTTATTTGATATTTTAAAAATTAATAAAATAATTAATCATTATTACATATAAAAATAAAAATATTATATATATATTTATTTATTTATTTATGTATGTATACATATATGTAGAAGCTCGATCAGACTCGCTAGCCTCATGAATCAAGCTTTATTAGGCTCGATTAGCAAACAAGCCTGTAAATTGGGCTTGAGCTCAGCTTGAATCTTGGTTTAAACCGAGCCAAGCTCGAATAGCTCATGAAAAACTCGACTCGTTGCCACCTCTAGATATTTGGATTAGTATAGTTTCAATAAGGGTGTCGAGGGAGCCTGGCATGGGCTTACAATTAATTTGTTATTCTATAACTTGCTATTGCTAGCACAAGAAAAGTGCAGTTGTGGTGGTTGTGTGTTGATCTTGAATTTAATTAGTATGTTTGATGACATACCTGATTGTCCAATAGAATAATGTTTAGTGCCATCTCAATTACGCCTTTGGCATTCAAGATAAAGGCAAGTGATAAAGAGTCACTGAAGGGCATCTTGCTATACAAACAAGGAAGCATGATTGCTGAAGTCTTCCCCATAGCGGAAATGAAGACAATGGTCACAAATGCCGTCACGATGTTTGGAGTTTTGATGCTAAGCAAATTTGTCCGCAAGCCACTATAAGTTAAGTAGATTGGCAGGAGAAACATTGAAGAAATAAACTCGAACCTTCTGACCAAGGTCGACCCTAAGGGAGGCCCGTCTGGAGTAGCCAAGCCGAGAATGAATGGTCCAAAAAGAAAATTTAGTCCCAGCATCATACTCAAGAAAGAAGAAACAACAACTCCTAGAAGGATGAGATGGATGTAGCCCTCTTTCACAGATTTCCCTTCTGGTGTCTTTCTGGCTACCCAAAACAGTGCTGGACGGACAATATATATAATAAGTAAAAGAAAGGCAATACATAATGTGAAGGCGTGTATTGATTTCTCTATGTGCCCTTCTCCTATCTTAATGTTGATGGCGAATGTTGAGATGCACGTTTTGGTTAGATCACTGACCAATGCAGAAGAAAGGGCGAGACGACCAAGCTCTGAATTGAGGATCTTCATCTCAGTGAGGAGGCAAGCAATAACAGGAAATGATGTCAATGACTCTGCTGCTGCTGCAAAGTAGAGCATTTGTCCTACGACAGGGTCCAGCTCCAAAACATATCTCATGACGACAACACTGCATATGCCCAAAATTGAAGGAACTATAAGGGATAAAAGGCCTATGATCATGGCCATTTTTCCTGTTACCTTGAACATTGATGGATCCATTTTAACCCCGATAATGAATGCAAATAAAATGAAACCTAACGATCCAAAGGTAGCAAGTGGAAGTGAACGTCCAGGAGGGAACAGATCTGCGTCCTTGGTGAGCTGACCAATGCCGGAGGGACCCAAAACTATGCCACCCTAGTAAGATAGATCACCAAATAAAGTTGTCAGTAGCATTACAAACTGCCCTTGCATTTCATATATAGTTTTTGTTTAGCAGTAAACCAGTCAATTTTACTGAAATAAGAATAGTGAAAATTCTGTATTTTGGCCTAGTGCCACTTTGATCCCCAAACTTTAAAATGCGACAATTCAGTACTCAAACTTTTAAAACGTGACAATCCAGTATTTGTTGTTAACTATCTGTTAATCAGCTGTTAAGTGGCATTTGAAAAAGACACAAATACCTTTTGAGTGCCATATAATTTTCTTTATCAACAATCTAAACATTGACAAAAAATTAACAGTCCCAAATCTTTGTTTTTCCATTCAAAAAATTTGGAGTCACGTTTGAGTGGGCATTCTGGTGATCTGAATAACTTTTTTGAATAAAAGAGGCAAGGATTTGAGACTGTTAATTTTTTGTCAATGTTTAGATGGTTGATAAAGAAAATTAGATGACACTCGAAGGGCATTTGTATCTTTTTCAAATGCCACTTAACGACTGGTTAACAACTAGTTAACAGAAGGTACTGGATTGTCATGTTTAAAAATTCGAGTACTGAATTATCGCATTTTAAAGTTCGGGGACCAAAATGACATTAGACTGAAAGTACAGGACACTAATCGGGAATTTTCCCTAAAAAAATAGTTGAACATTTTTAAGGCCTCCTTCTCCTTGTATATAAAACAGAATAACACTGACTAGCACATAGTTTTTAACAAATTTGGCCATGGCTACTGGCTGTCATATACATCCCCCTATCCTGTACACAGACTGGAATTAGTCAATTAGAGATGGGTGAAAATTCCATGCCCCATGAAAACATGTGCATGGTAGCCTTGTGCTTGATCAATTTCTTCAAGCCTGGCCTGGACATAAAAAGAATCTATGAAAACATACACCAACTTTTTTTTTTTCTTTTTCTTTTAAAATCATTATCTTGCCAAGTTGTCATGTATATGTGGATATGCTCATTTAAATAATGAACTCATAAATGCTAAGAGATAGCCATGCTCTAAAATAAAAGAAAGGTTTGGTTCCATGGTGCTTTTTTTTTTTTTTTTTTCTTTCGAGGATGATTCAATGGTGTTTTAAGATCTAACGTTTTAACTTAATTCATGGCATTGGAAATCTAGAAAGTGAGATGTTTTGACATAAAACATACTGCACAATAGTTAAACGCACGAATCATGGCCTTAGAACTGAAGTGGGAAATGCCAACCCAATAAAAGATATGTCTTTCAAAAAAATAAATAAAAGCTAGATATATCTTTTCGATATTCTCCCTACACATTTTTAGAGATCACTTTTTCTACACATGGTTTTACCAATGTTAAAAAACATGAATAAGGGCCTTACATGCATTTAGGGATGCAAGTCGGGTGGGTTGGGCCGGGTTTATGATCAATCCCGGCCCAATTCCAAAATATGAGCTTAAGGCTTAAGCCCAGGCCGAGCCTAAGGTCAAGCCTGATTTTTCCAACCCGAGCTCAAGCGACACTGTAATTTCATTGATGCAAATACCCCATTTGAAGGTATATTCTCCCATTCACCCTCATTGAATTGTATATTTAAAGCATTTTTATTTTTTCTCATCACTAAATTCTACTAATTAAATCCATACATAATAAATTAATAATTCCAATAACATAAAAACTTATATTTTTAAAATCCAAATGGAAAAATAGTGTTTTCATATAGGCAATGGTAAGACATTAAACCATTTTAGGTTAAATGGGCTAACTCATGTTGCCACAAATAAACAATAAAAATTCAAAAATAGATAAAATAAAAAAATATAGAAATTAAAGAAAAATTGGAAACATTTTTAACATCATACATTTGACATATTAAACAATAATAAGGGTGTGGAGCTTTCTTTTTTACTAAGCTACCCCTATTTTTGAATTTAGTCCCTCTTTAATTCTGAGGATTAATAATATAATATCATTTACAATTTTTCACATCATTTAATTCCCTCTCATTACGTATTATATTTAAGGTATTAACTCACATTCTCTCTCATTAAATCTTGTATTCAAGGTATTTTTTATTTAATAAATTCTAATAATTAGAGCTTTATCAAATACTTTTTAACAATATGAAATCCATGTTTTTTAAGGGGTAAAATTCTAAAAGCTCCCATGAAGTTTCTGACCATTGCTAAAACCTCCCCTAAAGTTTTAGTAATTACAATCACCTCTCTGAACTTTGTAACACAGTTGCAAGTAGGCCCCTTCTCTTATAATCCTCAAAATCAAGGGGCATAAAAATGTCCAAAATAACCATGTAGTTAATTTGACTAAAATGCTTATTTTCCAAATTTTTCCTTCATATCAATCACTGCCCCAAACCCTTCCAATTTCTTCTCTGAAATTGATTTATTTTATAAATTTTTCCTTCATATGAATCCCTCAAAGATGCAATTTAAGATTCTTTTTTGTTGTTGTTGTTCATAAAGTTTGTATTGTTTGTTATGCAAAACCCAACCTCAATAGTAACTGCATGGGTATTTTGGACATTTAGTGTGCCTCTTGTTAGAGGATTCTAAGAGAGGGGTCTACTTGCAAATATATTAGAAAGTTCAAGGGAAGCGATTGCAATTACCAAACTTTAGGGGGGACTTCAACAATGATCAGAAACTTCAAGGAATGTTTCAGTAATTTAATCTTCATTTAAAATTAACAAAAAAAAAACCAAAATTATTCTTCTATCCAAGTGGTAGATAAGCCAATTCAACCATCCTGATTAATTGGGTGAATCCATGATATCATAATTAATAATAAAATATTTAAAATAGTAACAAATTCACAAAATAAAAAAAATATAGAAAAAATGGGCCATTTCTTTGATATTTTATATTAATCATATTAAAGAAAAAATAAGTGTCATAAACAAGAATTGTTTTTATTGATAATGGAAATGAAATACAAATTTAAAACCAACCAAATGAAATTGATTTCCTATTTGGTATGGGCCAACAATTCAACTTTTAGGTCAAATGTGTCAATATTTGATGTATAATTAAATAATTAAAATGAAAAATGAAAAAATACATAAATTTTGCAAAAAAAAAAAAACATATGGGTGCATCTCTAGTATTGTATATTCATCTTATAAAATAAAAACAAGTGTGATAAATAAGAAATACTTTTATATACCTGAAAATATAAAAAATGTAATTTGAATTTAGTTACTTTCAAATAGTGAGGGCAAAACATCTAATTTGAACTATTATTTTTCACATCATTCAAATCCCTCTCATTAAGTCATACATTTAAGGTGCTAACGCCTATATGGTGAAATGTGATGCCAATTCCCATTCTTGGGGGAATGGCCATTCCAAGCTCTCCCTACCCCCTATGGAATGGGATTCCCATAAGAAAGTCTATCAAGAAATAAAGAACTCATGACAAAAAGCCCCCTAAACCCTAATGATAAGAAATAATAAATTAATACTAAGTTAATAGAAATAAAAAAGAATAATAATATATTAACAATAAAATAATAAAATATTATCAAAATATTAGTAAAATAGAAATAAAAGAATAGTACTATAATAAAATATTAATTAGAACAATGATATTAATTATTAAATATAATAATAAAATAATAATACATTCATAATTAAACAAAAAAAATGTTATGAAAGTAATAACGAGATAATAATAATAAAATATTAGTAAAGTATTTACAAAGTATTTGAACCTTTGAACCTTGACTGTAATAAAATATCAATAAACTAATAAGAAAGTAAGAATAAAATATAATAATATAATAAATTATTTATAAAATATAATAATAAAAGTATTATTTATTAAATAATAAAAATAATTAAGTACAAATATATATATATATATATATATATATATATATATATAATACAATTAAACTAATAGTGAAATACTGACATATTAATTATTCAATAATAATAAATTAATTATAGAACAATAATGAAAGTAATAAAATATAATGAATTAATAAATTAATAATAAATACTAAGGTATTAATTTTTAAATACTAATAAAACAATAATAACAAAGTACTAATAAAATAATAATTATATATTCAAAAAATATTAATAAAGTAATAAGAAAATAATAAATAGACTAATAAATTTACTTTTGGTCATGTTTGCAAACCAAATGGACCCTAAAACTCATTTTTATAAACATTGAACAAAAAAATGAAATTGTCCTTTTGTCCAAGTGCAAGTAAGCAATTCAACCATCTAAGTCAAATGGGTCAAGCCATTATGTCATAATTAAATAATAAAAATTGAAAAAGACAAAAACACAAAATATACAAAAAAGTACATAATATTTGTAGAAAACATTTGGGGCATCTCTAATATATAATTATTTTATAGATATAATATTACTATCTTTGGAAAATAATATTTGAATGTATATTACTATCTTCATCATCTAAAATTGCCACACACATGTATATGTGTGAAATCGAGCTGTTCTCAGGCCGGATTCGGGCTACCTAAGGGTTAAGCCTGGGCCCGACCCCCCCCCCCAAAAAAAAAAAAAATCGATTTCTTGGGCTTAAGCCCAGCGCGAAGACCGGAAATCCAAACCCAGCCAGTATAAAATGTGGGGCTGGGCTGGTTCGGACTCAGGTTGGGCCCACCCAAATTGCACCCCTAGATGCAATGGTGTGACCCTACCACGATGTCACTTCATCTACTTGATCTCAAGGTTTAAACGTGGCGCTAAAACTATTGGTAGCAAAAGTGGCTTGACACATAATGCATAGAACCTAATGCAAGTAAGGTGACCATGTTATAGATGGGCCAATAAAATGAATACACATCCCAATCGTGAATCGTGTATTGGGAACATCTTCTCATGTACCAATACAATCCAATTAAATATGTTTTAAATCAAATTGCGCAATCAAAACAGGAACAACACCATGTACCAACACAATCAAAATACTTTTAACCTACACGCTTTAAATTTCGTCATGGTTTTAATCATGATGCTACTGATCTTTTCTATCATTCTCCTCCAATTTTATTCCCTATATCATAAAAGGTAGAGTGAAAAGGTGTTCATTAACTTATTTATAACATTATATTTTTTGTAGAGAGAGAGAGGAGGGGGATTACTAGGATTTGTGGTACAATGGTTGGCTGTTGGAAAGGCTTGAGTAGGAAACTGATGATTTGCTGAACAACAAGGACGAGTGATGTCTGCATTGCCACGAGAGGTACCGAGTAAGCCAAATATGAACTGAAAGGTTCATGATACAGTATCCACCTCCAGAGACCACCCTTTGAATCGATCCAGCCAACTCGATGGCAAGCAAACATGCTGCCTTCCGGCAAACCAGCCAAGAACGTTCTCTCGTCGTCCATATTTCCGCTTCCGACGTATTGCTACAGCCTCTGCTGAACCTCCTCTCCCGTCCTGTGCCTTCCTCGCTCTGTACACAACCATGGAGCCGAACGAATGCATTCAGTTGGCGAAGGCACGACAAAGTCGGATGACCAGGTCCTACCACCCCATCATTGCTCAATTAATTAATATACGCCACTATATATCCATCCCCAGCACTCAGACTGTTGATGATGATTCTCAGCCATCAAACGGTTGACTATCAGAGTTAAACAAGAAGAAAATTGCCACGTGGCTAAATGCTTGATATGCCTAAGTGAGAATTTTTAGGATGGGCCCGTTGACCGGGTAAGCTTTTGCTGTCGACAAGTGACATGACACGTGTTTTAGGCAATAAGATTATAACGTCCCACTAACTGTACGAAATTAGAAAATAAAAACATTTGTATCGTGAGAGCGAGACAGGATCTGCTCCTCACAGACTCACCTCACACCGACCTTATTATTATTCTCAACCTTGCATTTTCAATACATGGAGTGATGGGGGGATGTGCCTCCGTGATCGGTATAAAGCGTATTCTGTGATGATCAGATCCTAATTCCACGAGAGCACTCTTCATATCGATCTCATAGTATGTTTGAATTATACATCCAAAACATTTCTCGTATTTATAAATTATTATTTATGGGAGATATTTCTAATACACGGTGAGATGTGATTGACGCCTTCTTTGCATTTCGTTTTCCTTTTCATATTTTATTTTGACTATTTTCATCCTCTAGTTTGCCTTTCCCCTGTCTCCATTCTCCACTCGCCCCCCCCCCCCCCGAACCTTTTCCGCTTTGGTCGGATAAGACTATTTAGAGAAAAGTCCTACATCCTAAGTCCCAAATATGAAACATTAGGTCAAACAAAATTAGAAGCTGACCACGCGCTCAATAGTTTACATTTATGGGATTATGATAAAGACGCTAAAGGAAAATTATATGGAGGAATCTTGATTGGGATAGTCTGCAATGGTACAAAAACACTATAAAAAGGATGAAAAGCTCATACACTTGCAATGAGCACACGAAGTCACCCGGGATGTGCGATGGTCATGAAATGCCTTTCGGGATCTGTGATAAGCACAAAGGGCCATCCAAGACCCGTGATGAGCATAAAACACCTCATAAAACCTGCAATAACCATAAAACATCTCTTGGAATCTATGATGAGCAATGAGCATCACCCAAGGCTTGTGATGGACATAAAATAACATCACCATTCTAAGACAAACCTGATACACAACTAACACCTTGCGATGGACACAAAGCGACAATCCATGACTATAATGAAAGGTGGATAAACCTCGAGGCCGACAACACCCACCTATGGGAGATCAACATTCTTTCTAGTCATAGTGAGCTATGACAAGGCATTTCGAGGATAACTTATGAAACACTCGAACACGTTAGACGGATCAAGATCTTATCCTCGACATGTGTCTACAGGGGAACCCATAAGGGGATGTAGCCTATATTTGTCATGCGAGAATCCTTAGGAGAAAGGAAACCATATCCTTGAAGGATCTCGTTAAACACGTGGCAAAACCCCAATGGTGCTCCATTAATAATTCATGTAAAGATAAAAACCCCTTTTCCTAATAGGAAATGTCTCCTTTTAGGTCATTCTCCTTATATCCTTGGGTTTCTCTCTATAAAAGGGGGAATAACTCTCCCCCAAGGGGACAATACCATATAACTTTAATCCTAGGGTTCTCAGAAGGGCTCTCGCACTCAGTCTCTCTTTCTTCCTTCTCTTATCTTCTCCTACCATACTCTACAATCGGTATTCCTCTCTACATTCTCTCTTTCTTGCCGTCTTCTCTGGACCTTCGAAGACTTGACCAAGCGTTGTTGTCTTACCACAACACTTACATTAGAATCTCTGGGGCGGATGATGGCATCGAGTTTTGATGGGAGTTGGGAGTTGAAACTAGTGTGAATGATGGTTTGGCTACCAATCACCATTTTCTTAGACGAACTGCACACAACAACAGTATAAATTGATGTTTAGCCTCTTCCACTACTGCAAGTGCAGTGGTAGTTTTAACAAAGTTGACACCAATCAAAAGATGAGAGGACCGAATTATTGATCCCAACTCCGATAGGGGAAAGTGAAATGTCGACTTCTCATTTAGGCCATGTTCTTTTTTTATAAACACATTTACCTCGGTAAATGCACTTATCTTTATCTCTTTAAGAGATAAGGATAATCCCTTATCTTATCTGCAGATAAAGATCAACCCTCCTAATCTAATTAGGAGTTTCCTGATCCAACTAATGGGATTAAGAGAACCTCTCTTTAAAGGCTATAAATAGAGCAGCAAGGGGCGAACAAAAAACACATAGAAAAGAAGAGAGATCTTATGGTTTGCATATCACAAGAAAGAAATATTGCAGTTCGACTACTTCAGATTTCTACCCTTTCCTGCTCTTTCCGCCTCTACTAGTTCGATCTCCACCTATAGGAGCGATCAAGAAGAGTTCTTGATATTATCTTTTGGGAGAAAAGATCATCAAAAGTCATGCTCACCTGCCCTCCATCGAGTTCTTGTTGAAGAATTCAGTTCTTGCTAAAGAACCATCCTATTGATTCTGCTCCACCTTACGCTGTGTCATCTTTAGTGGGAGCAATCTTTGGCATTCTCCTTAGGCATGAACACGTTCGTTGGGGATTACTACTACTCTGTATCAGATATATCCCTCTCCTACCTTTTGGTTTCAGATCTAGTTCGGTTTGGGTTCAAAATTGATCATTGAAAATGCAATTTTCTAAAATTGGGAATGTGATTCCCACATGGGAGATAGAGAAATTTTTGAAATTTCGCCCAATCTACCTGTAGGGTTCGGCCATCCATATGATGGATCCCTCATCCCTTCAGAACACTTCTTGATCGCTCCCACAGGTAGAGATCGAACTGGTAATGCGGCAAGAGCAGAAGACAAGAGTAGTCGAACTATAGGTTCTTCTCTCTTTGTAATCTCTGAACTGAGAATTGTATGTTGGAGGTTCTCCCTGCTCCTCTATTCATAGCCTTTAAAGAGAGCATCTCCTAATCCCATTAGGAGTTTCCTAATCCAAATCTTATATTTGGATTTGGACTCTCTTTAAGAGATAAGGATAATCCCTTATCTTATCTGCAGATAAAAATCAGCCCTCCTAATCTAATTAGGAGTTTCCTGATCCAAATCTTTATTTGGATCTGGACTCTTTGAGTGGATAGGGACAATCCCTTTCCATCTACTGATCTAAATCCCAGAACCGCCCCCTTTTAATTAATCTTGTTAAGCTAATTCGAATTGGGCTTTAGGCCTATTAAGTCCATCTACTCACTTACCCTCCAAACTATTGCCTAATAGGATGTCCTTGTATGACGTGGAACCCAAACATTGATCTACACATCAGCCACATGGGTTCAGCCTAGCCTCTCTTACAAGGCCTGGCCGAAATCACTATAGGAGACAGTGAACCCCTAAGTCCATCACCATGGGCTCTTAATGGGCCCAACATTTACACTAAATGGTCCCTGGGTCAAGCCACCTAATAAAAACCCCAAGGATTGTGGGCAGATGCAAGATTAGCCCATCAAGTATTACCCTCAATGGTCTTACACTTAACCTCTCAGCCCATAATGATCAAACACTGCCCGACAAAAGAAGACCTCTCCCTCGGCTGCAAGGTACAATGTTGCACTCTCTACTCACATGGATCCCAGGAATTAAAACCTTTTGCAAATATTTTGAAACAATAATATATATATATATATATATATATATATATTGCAAAACAAATTTCAATGGTTTAAATCGATTGCCGATAGTTTTGGCTTCCATCAGAGAGAGTGCATCCCCGATCATTCACTTTGCCCGACAAAGGGGTTGATCATGTCACTATGATCACCCACTCAGATGATTCTCGGACTGTCCCATACCTAGGTTTTGACCCCATCTAAGGATCTCAGTGATTGGCATTATTAAAGACAGCCCAATCCGACACCTAGTGTAGTATCACAGTCGAGTCTAGGGGTAAGGTGTAACATTCCAGTTTTGCCCATCTATCTCCATAGTCCAGGGCAATATTGGAATTCTGGTCTGGTTCAGGGTTTCCCACACTGCATGTACCTCAGGTCTCACACTAGCAGGTGAGACAAGCCACCCCTACCAACTTGGTGGCACATCAATGTTAGACTTGGCAGGATAAATCTCCCCAGATCTATCCAATGGCTTTGAAGATTTTAAACTAACACGAGTTTCATATGTGTCCAGTTTAAGGGTATTATACAGAAACACACAATGATAAGGGCATACACTGTCTAACATCCACACCATACTAGGATAGCCAACTGGGCAGCAGTTTGGAGGTCAAGTGGGCAAAAGCCCAATTCGAACTGGCTTAATGAGATTAATTAAAAGGGGGTGGTTCTAGGATTTAGATCATCAGATAGGATAAGTGATTATCCGTATCCACTCAAAGAGTTCAGATCCAAATAAATATTTGGATCAGGAAATTCCTAATTTGATTAGGAAGGCTTATCTTTATCTGAAGATAAGATAAGGGATTATCCTTATCTCTTAAAGAGAGTCCATATCCAAATACAAGATTTGGATTAGGAAACACCTAATGGGGTTAGGAGATGCTCTCTTTGAAGGCTATAAATAGAGGAGCTAGGCAAACCTCCATAACACAATTCTCAGTTCACATATTACAAAGAGAGAAGAATTTGTAGTTCGAATGCTCCTGTCTTCTGCTCTTTCCTACTCTTGCCACCCCTGTCAGTTCGATTTCCACCTGTAGGAGTGATCAAGAAAGGTTCTTGATATTACCTTTTGGTAGAATTGGTAATCTGAAGTTGTGCTCACCAGTCCTCCATCACATTCTTGCTGAAGAATTTGGTTATTACTGAAGAGTCATCCTACTGATTCAGCTCCACCTTACACTGTGTCATCTTCAGTGGAAGTAGTCTTTGGTTTTTCTCCTTGGGCATGAACACGTTCATTGGGAGTTATTGTTACTCCGTATCAGGTATATCCCTCTCCTACCTTTTGGTTTTAGATATGGTCCGGTTTGGTTTAAAGACCTTGGAAATGCAGTTTTCTAAAATAGGGAATGTGATTACCACGTGGGAGAGAGATAAATTTTTAATGTCCATCAATCTGATTGGAGCTAAGGGCATACACTATCTAACAAATCCCACTTGCACTTAGGTCCAATCGGGTACAAGTCGAATTTCCATACTATCCACGTGTTTCTCAAACACTTTCAATGTCAGTGGCTTTGCCAATGGTTATGCCACATTCTCCGCTGATGCTACCTTCTAAATCTGGATGTCCCCACTACCAACAATCTCCCATAGTAAATGGTACTTCCTCTTGATGTACTTTGACTTTGAGTGGGCTCGGGTCTCCTTAGCCTGAGCAAAGGCTTCAGTTTTGTCACACAATAGTGGAATGGGTGATGTGCTGGATGGAACTATTCCTAATTCTTGAATGAACTTCTTTATCCATACTACTTCCCTGGCTACTTCACTTGCAACAATGTACTCGGCCTTGGTCGTGGAATCTATTGTGGACTCTTGTTTGTCGCTTTTTCCGCTAGCTGAACAAGACTCCATCGTAAAGATGTAATCAGATGTGGGCTTTATATCATCTAGGTCTGACTGGAAGTCGACATTGGTAAACCCTAGAATCTGTAGTGAATTACCATCAAATACTAAACAAAACTCTTTTGTCATCTGAAGGTATTTGAGTATGTTCTTTACAATTGTCCAGTGCTCCTATCCAAGGTTTGACTGGTATCTACTTACCACACTCACACCCTGAGCAATGTCTGGCCGAGTGCACATGGCATACATGATGCTCCTATGGCTGAGGCATAGGGAACATTTCGCATGGCCTCAATTTCCTCGGGAGTCTTGGGAGACATGCCCTTGGAGAGAGTGACTCCATGTCTGAAAGGGACAAATCCCTTCTTGGAGTTCTCCATGCTGTATCTTTTGATAATCTTGTCAGTGCAAGTAGACTGGGATAGTCCTATTATCCTTTTCGATCCATCAAAATAGAGTCAAAGTCCCAAGATGTAGGAGGCCTCTCCAAGATCTTTCATGGAGAATTGCTGCGAAAGTCATACCTTTACCGTAGTCAACATTCTTACATCATTCCCAATGAATAGAATATCATCTATATACAAAACCAAAAACGTAACCTTATCCTCACTGATTTTTCTGTAAACACAGGGCTCATCCGGATTCTGCTCAAAGTCAAACTGTTTGATAGTAGAGTCAAACTAGATGTTCTAGCTCCTAGAAGCTTACTTAAGTCCATAGATGGATCAATTAAATTTACACACCATGTGTTTCTGACCCGTAGCAATGAAACCATGCGGTTGCTACATATAGATATTTTCAGTAAGATCCCCATTTAGGAACATAGTTTTGATATTCATTTTCCAAATCTCATTGTCATAGTGTACTGCTATAGCTAGCAGGATCCATATGGATTTAAAGTATGGCCACTAAAGAAAAAGTTTTCTCATAATCGATTCCCTCTTTTTGAGTGTACCCCTTCGCTGCAAGACGAGCTTTCTAGGTCTCAATCTTCCCATCAGGGCCCTTCTTCCTCTTATAAATCCATTTGCAACCAATTGCTCTCACCCCAAGGGGTGGATCTACGAGAGTCTAGACCTTGTTGGTTTCCATTGACTCCATTTTGGCTTTCATGGCATCTAACCACTTCAAGGAATCTATGTCCAACATAGCTTCCGTATAAGTATTGGGATCTTACTTATTGATCATGGCTTTCATCAAGTAACTTTCTTGATCATAGTCGTAATGAACTAGAGGCCTAAAAGCCCGGGTAAATCTTCTAAGTTGGGTATTATCTGGAGCCTATAGTACATCTCCTGTTACTCCTGAGCTCTCCTCATCAAGAACAACTTCTTGACTATGATTGTCCAAGATGTAATCATCTTTCAAGAAATAGGCATTTCGACTTCAAAACACATTTTGCTCTCTTGGGTCATATAATAAATATCCTATAAAGCTTTTGGGGTAGCCTACAAATAGGCAACGACTGGTCTTGGATTCTAATTTGTCAACATTTGTTCTTTTAACATGTGTCGAACAACCCCCAAATTTTCAAGTGTCTTAAACTTGGTTTCTTACCAGTTCAAAGCTCATAAGGAGTCGTAGAAACTGATTTGGTTGGAACTCAGTTCAGAACATAAATCACAGTCTCTAATGCTTTCCCCAAAAAGATATAGGTAGTTTTGAGTGGACGAGAAGTGAACGAACCATATCTAATAGACTCCAATTTCTCCTCTTCGATACACCATTTAATTGTGGTGTAGTAAGAGGAGCTAACTATGATACAATCCCATTGTCTTTTAAGTAGTCCCTGAATTTGTCTGAGAGATATTCGCCTCTTTGATCTGATCGAAGGTCCTTAATTTGTCTCCCTAATTGTTTCTCGATTTCTTGTCTGAACTCTTTGAACTTTTCAAATGATTTAGACTTATGTCTTATTAGGTATACGTAACCATACCGAGAGAAATCATTGGTAAAGGTTATAAAACAAACATGTTGGTTGTGTGTCCTAACATTTATGAGACCACATACATCAATATGTATCAGGTCAAGTGTGCCTGTAGATCTTTCAGGCTTTGCCGTAAATGGTCGTTTCATCATCTTACCCTGAAGGCAAGGTTCACAAGTTGGAAGATCTTCTACAGTTAGAAAAGATAAAGGACCATCCTTTACCAACCTTGTGATACGATTTATATTAATGTGGCCATGTTGGTAATGCCACAGGCATGCGCGATTAACCGTATCACGTGATCTTTTCTTGAAGATAATTTCTGACGTAATTTCGGTTATGTTTGTTTTCCAAAGAAGGACGAAGGACATAGAGACTATTCTCAAGTACTTCATAAGTGAAGAATTTTTTATTTAGTTTAATAGTAATCGTATTACTAAACAAAATAGAATAACCATCATTGCACAATTTTGAAACAGAAATTAGATTTCTTCTCAAAGTAGGTACATAAAGACAATCTTTAAGCCTAACAATTAATTCTCTGAAAAATAAATCTATAGTTCCTATGGCTGTAGCTACAACTGTTGCAGAAGTCCCCAAATAAAGCCCTTCATCATCACCCAACCTTCTACTTATTTTGAACCCCTACAATGTGCTACATGCATGAGTAGAAGCCTTAGAGTCAATACACCAGGATGCAGACGTGACCAACATATTGGTCTCTATGACAAGATATTTGAAATTACCTTCTTTTTCTTGGTCTCCAGATACTGAAGGCAACTTCTCTTCCAATGACTAGTCTGCTTGTAGAAGTGACATGCATCCGATGCCTTGTCCTTCTTCTGATTTTTAGGCTTGCCAACTTTCTTTTAAGGCTTCTTCTTAGCCTTCATCTTTTTTTACTTGACTTGCCACCTTCAACAAGCATGGCTATCGGCTTATCCTTCTTAATTAGTTTTTTGGTCCTCTGCAACATATTGATGAGTTCCTGAAGGCTAACTTTTAGCTTATTCATGTTGTAGTTCATGATAAACTGATTAAAGGAGGGAGGCAGAGAATTTAGGATTGAATGAGTTTTAGTGTCGTCATCTAGCCCAGAACCAAGAGCCTCCAGTTCATTAATGTAGCCCATCATCTTTAAACAATGGTCATGAACTTGTTGGCTCTTAGACATCTGTGTGGTCATCAACAATTCGAGGACCTTCTGTCAGGCAAAATGATTCTGCTCCTCGTATGGTGTCCGAAAGCATGTCATTAACCACTTTAGAACACCAGTTTAATATTTATAAAATTTTTCTGATTTTCAAACAAATACAAATGTAGTAAATGGGTGAGAACTGGCCATATCCACAGAGAAGCAAGGGAAAAATTGTTACTTACATAGATTCGATAAAGAGAATACAATTGGGATTTGCAAAAAATAAGAAAATAATATTTATTAATGCTAAAATTAAAGGTTTGGAATTAAACAAGACAATAACTAAAATTCAGAAATTAACAAAGTACTAAAATTAACAAAAGAAATAAATAAAAGTGACTTGAAAGCTTGCAGGAACCACTCCTGACAAGAACTAGGCATCCTTCCCCTCTTCAGCCCTTGATCCCCTCGAGACACCTTAGCCTTGAACTGGACGACTTTAGGTCTACAAAACAAAGAAATGGACAGGACTTAAATCTAAAAGAGTACTGAAATAAAAATAATAGAAAAGAAAACAAAGAAAAGTAACGAATGGTTAATCAGATACAGTGGCGGTAGTTGTAGATTGGTTGAACAGCTTGCAAGAACCCCTCCTGACAAGAACTGGGCATCCCCCCCTTCTACAACCTTTGAACTCCTCAAAAGACCTTAGCCTTGTGAACTGAGTGAATTGACCAACCCTTTTTCCATGGCCCCTAGGGTTCTTTTTATAGAGAATGGTGGACACAACTGGGAATAGAGAGAAAGAGGGGGCGACAACTAGGTTTCTGCAAAGTTATGGGTGCCCTAGGGTTTCTAATGGAGGGTTAGTATGATTCTAGGTGATCCTAGGGCTAAAAAGAAAAGAAGAGGGGACCAATATTATATAGGGATGAGCTTTGGATGCCCATAAATGAATGGATGAGTTTGAGGCACCTTGGGTTGAATGGTGGAGATTAAAAGAGGTAGGTCACGCCCTAGAATGGATGGCTGAGATAGAAGATGGAATGAAGGGCTGAGATCTAGGGGTTAGGGGCTCAATGGTGAGGATTAGCAGTTAGGTGGTACGTTAGGGTTTAAAAAATACAAAGAGAGTGCCCTACGATGGATGGTGGAGATTAGAAGAGGTGGAGGGTAGAGATTAAATAGATAGGGGCGACTAGGGTTTGCTAAGGATGAAAAGAATTGGTTAAAAAGCGCCCAAGGGTTTGCTAAGGAGAGGGGAGCATGCTAATACAGTAGGAAGGGCACCATATTGGGTTTAGCAGATAGGAGGTGCTCCCCTTCTCTGTTTTATACAAAAATACCCCCTCTTTCAACTGAATTTCACAGTAGCTTCCAAAAAACCACATTTTAGCCATGTAACATCCCCAATTTTCCATAGAACTTGCATAGAGACCTTCAAAGGTCACAACATTGAATTTAACTAGGACAAGGGCACATTTTGACTTTTCTAAGGCCAAAAATACCCTTGAAATGATGCCCTTAAGCCATCAAAATGCAGAGTTATCACACCCCCAACTTAACCATTGCTAGTCCCTTAGCAATGCTATTAGATAGTGTATGCCCTTAGCTCCAATCAGAATGACGTACATTATGACATTTAATGTAAATGAATAAAGTACATATTTGATTCATATTATTATGGTGTGTTTCTGTGTAATACCCTTAAATTGGACACATATGAGACTCGTGTTAGTTTATAATCTTCACAGTTGTTGGATAGATCTAGGGAGATTTATACTGCCAAGGCTGACACTGATGTGCCGCCAAGTTGGTTGGGGTGGCTTGTCTCAGCTGCCAAGATGAGACCTGAGGTACATGCAATGTGGGTTTTCTTGAAACCCTGAACCGGATTAGAATTCTAGTATTGCTCTGGACCTTGGAGATAGAAGGGCAAAATTGGAATGTTACACATGACCCCTAGACTCGATTATAATACTACACTAGGTGTCGGATTGGACTGTCTTTGATATGCCAATCAATGAGATCCTTAGAGGGGGTCAAAATCTGGGTATATTGGGACAGTTCGAGAATTCATCTAAGTGGGTGATCATTGTGATAGGATCAGCCCCTTTGTCGGACAAAGTGAATGATCGATGATGCACTCTCTCTGATGGAAACCAAAACTATCAGCAGTCAATTTCAACCATTGAAATTTGTTTTTGCAAAATATATTTATATAGAGATATACACACACACACACACACACACACAACACATATATATATATATATATATATATATATATATTTTATATATATATATATATATATATATATATATTATGGTTTCAAAATATTTGCAAAAGTTTTAATTCCTGAGATCCATGTGAGTAGAGAGTGCAACATTGTACCTTGCAGCCGAGGGAGAGGTCCTCTCTAGTCAAGCTGTGTTTGATCATTATGGGGTGAGAGGTTAAGTGTAAGACCATTGAGGGTAATACCCGATGGGCTAATCTTGCATCTGCCCATAGTCTTTAGGTTTTTATAAGGTGGCTTGACCCAAGGACCATTTAGTGTAAATGTTGGGCCCATTCAGAGCCCATGGTGATGCAGTCAGGGGTTCATTGTCTCCTATAGTGAATTCAGCCAGGCCTTGTAACAGAGGCTGGGATGAACCCATGTGGTCGATGTGTAGATCAATGTTTGGGTCTCACACCACACAAGGATATCCAACTAGGCAGCAGATAAGAGGGTAAGTGAGCAAATGGACTTAATGGGTCTAAATCCCAAATCGAACTACCTTAATGTGGTTAATTAAAAGAGAGCAATTTTGGGATTCAGATAAGCAAATAGGATATGAGATTATCCTTATCCACTCAGAGAGTACAGATCCAAATAAAGATTTGGATCAGGAAACTCCTAATTAGATTAGGAGGGCTGATCTTTATTTGTAGATAAGATAAGGGATTATCCTTATCTCTTAAAGAGAGTTCAGATCCAAATACAAGATTTGGATTAGGAAACTCTTAATGGGATTAAGAGAACCTATTTTTAAAGGCTACAAATAGAGCAACAAGGGGTGAACCAAGCACACACAGAAAAGAAGAGAGATCTTCTGGTTCATAGATCACAAGAAGGAAATCTTGCAGTTTGACTACTTCAGATTTCTACCCTTTCCTGCTCTTGCCGCCTCTGCTAGTTCAATCTCCACCTATAGGAGCGATCAAGAAGAGTTCTTGATATTATCTTTTGGGAGAAAAGATAATCAGAAGTCATGCTCACTTGCCTCCATCGAGTTCTTGCTAAAGAATTCGGTCTTACTGAAAAACCATCTAGTTGATTTTGCTCCACCCTACGGTGTGTCATTTTCAATGGGAGTAGTTTTTCGTATTCTCCTTGGGTGTGAACGCCTTCATTGGGGGTTACTACTACTCTGTATCAGGTATATCCCTCTCCTACCTTTTGGTTTCAGATCTAGTCTGGTTTAGGCTCAAGATTGATCATTGAAAATGCAGTTTTCTAACATA
This sequence comes from Nelumbo lutea, assembly GCF_056320005.1. Taxonomy (NCBI): domain Eukaryota; kingdom Viridiplantae; phylum Streptophyta; class Magnoliopsida; order Proteales; family Nelumbonaceae; genus Nelumbo; species Nelumbo lutea. The sequence goes on from NC_142686.1 coordinate 69,174,718, forward strand.
GAGAATGTGATTCCCACATGGGAGAGAGAATTTTTTGAAATTTTGCCCAACCTACTTGTAGGGTTCGGCCATCCATATGATTGATCTCTCATCCCTTCAATAGCCTTTAAATTACACTAAGTATATAGGTTCTTCCCATCTCCAGATCATCCCTAACAGAATTAGTCAAGCATCCTTATTCTAGCATTCTTCAACTCTGTATAGACCGGAATTAGGTTTCAGGGGTAAAACCATCTTGTTTTGAATATTATAGAAACTCGGCCTAAAAATCTTATTTACCTTTCCATTTGTAGACTGTCTTGATAAGTTGAAATTGATTTTTAAAAATCAGACGGGTATTCTTCTTATCATTTTCTAGAGTTGTTTTCTACCTCTGAACTTGATATGCACACTTATTTCTATTGTCACATTCCACCATTTAACGCAAATCGCTTGCCTTAGGTGAAGAGACCCATTTACTAAGTGTTAGGTGATTGTCTTTGGCATTCCCTTTTTTGTTTGACGCGAATCTCAACACTTGACTTAGGTGAAAAGACCCGGTTACTATGTCTAGGGTATCCATTGACCTTTTGTTTTCTCTCTCTTCTTTTATTTTCAACACTGTTCAAGATAGTCCACTATTTCTAACAATTTGAAGAATTTTTGTTTAATTTCTCAATCTCTCTCTTATTATCTTGGTAGGGGCAAACTTGAGAGTATTTTCTAGTTTTTAATTGGTTTCATCACTATCAAAATAAATTTTTACAAGAAAATTGTTATTCTAAAAATTAAACCAAAAATAAAATAAATAAAAGAAAATTATGCGGCAATAAATAAAATAAAATAAATGATTTTTTTTGTTTCTTTATCTGAAATAAAAGAAAACCACAAACCTAATAAGACAAAAATTCAAACAAGAAATTAAAATAAAGAGAGAAAGAAAAATAGATTCAAAAACAAAATGAAAGAGAAATAGTACTAAAAAAATAAATCGGATCTAAAAAAATAACTGAAATTTCAAAAATTACTATTCAACCAAAAATAGAGTCCAAAAATAAAAATAAAAATAAAATGGGATGACTACACCTGAAACGCAATCCAATTTCTCTTCACTTCTGTTCCATCCCATAGTCCCAGAACGCTTTGGACCCCACCTTTCGCTATTACGTCCTACAAAATCAAAGAGAAACAAGAATTAAAATGAGATAAGGGATCAAGTAATAAAATGAAAATAAAAAAAAATAATGAAACATATTAGAATAAAGCAAATAAAAAAAATTTCTTCGTTACTTCCCAGGCAACAACGCCAAAAACTTGGTGTGCCCGGAAGCATGCCATTAACCACTTCAGAACACCAGTTTAATATTTATAAAATTTTTTGGATTCTCAAACAAATACAAACGCAGTAAATGGGTGAGAACGGGTCATATCCAGAGAGAAGCAAGGGAAAAATTGTTATATACTTAGATTATGGAAAGAGAATACAGTTGGGAATTGCAAAAAATAAGAAAATAATTTATTAATGCTGAAATTAAATGTTTGGAATTAGACAAGACAATAACTAAAATTTAGAAACTAACAACGTACTAAAATTAACAAAAGAAATAAATAAAAGTGATCCAAAATTTGGATCTAGTGGCGGTAGCTGCAAATTGGCCGGACAGTTTGCAGGAACCCCTCCTGACAAGAATAGGGCGTCCTTTCCCTCTTCAGCCCTTGAACCCCTCGAGACACCTTAGCCTTGAACTGGATGAATTCAGATCTGCAAAATAGAGAAACAAGCGGGAATTAAATCTAAAAGAGTATTGAAATAAAAATAACGGAAAATAAAATGAAGAAAAAAAAGAATGGTTAATCAAATCCAGTGGCGGTAGTTGCAGATTGGTTGAACAGCTTACAGGAACCCCTCCTGACAAGAATTGGGTGTCCCCTCCTTCTACAACCCTTGAACTCCCCAAGAAACCTTAGCCTTGTGAACTGTGTGAATTGACAAACCCTTTATCTAGGGCCCTTAGGGTCCTTTTTATAGAGAAGGGTGGACACAACTGGGAATAGAGAAAAAGATGGGGGCGGCAACTCGGTTTTAGCAAAGTTATGGGTGCCAGGGTTTCTAATGGATGGTTAGGAAGACTCTGGGGTGATCCTAGGGCTGAGAAGAAAAGAAGAGGGTGCCCAATATTATGTAGGGCTGAGATTTGGGCACCCATAAATGAATGGAGGGGATTGAAGCACCTAGGGTTGAATGGTGGAGATTAAAAGAGGTGGGTGGTGCCCTGGAGTGGATGGCTGAGATAGAAGATGGAATGGAAGGCTGAGATCTAGTGGTTAGGGGCTGATTGGTGAGGACTAGCAATTAGGTGGCGCCCTAGGGTTTAAAAACTACAAAGAGAGTGCCCGAGAATGGATGGTGGAGATTAAATATCTAGGGGCGGCTAGGGTTTGCTAAGGATGAAAAGAATTGGTTAAAAGGTGCCCTAGGGTTTGCTAAGGAGAGGGGAGCATGCTAATACAGTATGAGGAGTGCCACTCTAGGTTTCACAGATAGAAGGTGCCCTCCTACTCTCAGTTTTCCACATAGACACCCCCTCTCTTAACTGGACTTCACACTAAATTTCCAAAAACTGCATTTCAGCCATGTAACTTCCCTAGCTTTCCACAGAATTTGCACAAAGACCCTCAAAGGTCACAACATTGAATTTAACTAGGACAAGGACACATTTTGACTTTTCTAAGGCAAAAAATATCCCTGAAATGATGTCCTTAAGGCATCAAAATGTAGAGTTATTGATGCGTATTGCTTACACCAGCAAGTGCACTAGCCGATCAAGTAATAAAGTGATGAATAGAGTATCATTCCCATGAGGATTTATACAGCAACTACTAGTACTACTTTTGTCATTTATTTTCTGATAAACCGAATTCTTGACCTAGTCAAGATCCTAATTCCTAACTTGTAACCTATCCTAACCAATTCGGATCAAATACCTTTCATGCAATCAAGAAAACAAGTTGTATGTGAACACTACAGATTCGGTCCATCAATCAATTCTCAAGGTTATTCAATTGAATTGGGATTCATCCATGGTTTGGTGAAACCCTAATGACATGAATAGCCTCTCTCGAGCGCATGCTCATTCTATCTATGAGTGATGATTCTTATATCTCTATCAAGAATCTAATCCCCATGCATGCAATAAGATCAAGAATTCGAAGGGCATCATTTCAGATTTGAATGAACACCAACTGAATCATACAAGTTATCTCTAAATTGTATTAAATTCAGTTCTTGATTAGCATATCAGATTATCTAAACTCTTTCTCGAGCAATTTAGACATTCCAAGATTCAAGAATAATTCGGCCACAACTATAGCAAATTATCTAAACTCTTTCTCAAGCAATTCAGACAGTCCAAGATTCAAGATCAATTCGGCCAAGCTATTCTACCATTTAAAAACCCTAATCAAGAAACATCAAGAATGAATCCAATTAATCGAATAACCCTAGAGAACTAATTACAGATCTGAATTCTCATAAAACATTGTTCAATTACTAACAAAAAAGAGAAATTAATGGACAAAATTGCATGAAACCCTAGCTGAATTCGGTTACCACTTGTGCAAAACCAAAGAAGAAGACAACCTAGAGTCCTGATTGATCTTCCATCTCCTTGAATGGCTTCTTCTCCATTTTCGAATTCAGCAATCTTCTCTTCTCTCCTCCTCTTGCTTCTCTCTTCTCTTAATTTGCAAAAAAAGGCTCCGAACCCTTTTCTCCCCTTTCTCTTCTCCTTTTATAGTGTTCTCTTCAGCCCTCTCTCTCTCTCTCTCTCTTCGAAAAGGTTGCCGCCTTTGGTAGCTCCCCTTGGGCTGCCTCCCACTTGGTGGGCTGAATGGTCTCCTTAGGATTCTCGACTGGGCCTTTCTTCTAACTGGGCAGAATTGCTTACACTTTTACCCCTTTTATATGGTTTTATGCTATCTTCCCTCTAAGCTGGTCCATATTCTTAATTTCCTAAAATCAACCTAAATTAGGGTAAGAAACTATACAAATCAACATTAAAATCATGCATAAAACATTAGAAATTATGTGTAGCTGCGCACATTTCAGTTATCATCGTACATTATCCATAAACTATCCATGATATCCTTGGACACTTCGATCTTATCAAATTGTCTCTATATCAGATTGTCTAGGGATGCTATGATGTAATATTGGACAAGAGAGTTCTTCTCCTCCCATTCTTGATACTCTTTCTTATGGGCCTTGGAAGCCTTACCACCCGGATGTTTCGGTGTTGGGTTTTTGGCAACCTTGTCCAATTTCTTGGACATTAGAACTAGCATAAGGTTGTGAAACCAATTGGCATAATTAGGTCCCTTAAGCTTATTGTCATCCAATAATTTGGCGAATTATCTTTTTACCATTTCTGATAAAAGGCAACATAAATTAGTCCATGGCCAAAATTGATTCATGTTAACTATATAGAAAGGTCTTTTATCTATGTTCCATTTCCATTTATTCATCTATGAGATTTCCCTCCTTTCTTAGTGAAGGAGACGCAGTTATGTCTCTAAAAATGTGGGAAATCACATTGGTGCATGAGGAAAACTGTTTTTGCTGCAAAACCCCACTACTTTCTGTGAACAATCCGACCCACTCATCAAATGAGCTTTCCCTTTGGCCTCTGCCAGAAAAAGTCCATTGCCATTTTAGGTTAAACCTTTCTATCTAGTAAGTGTTGACCCATCATGTCATGGACCTAATGGTACCGTGAGAGAGTCTTCCATTTTAGGATAGGCCCCTCACACATCCGTCTATGATGCCCCTATCATCTTATGAAACAATCCAACAAAGTAGACTAGCAAATGGATATCCCAAATTTATGGTGCATCTCTTCCTTGCTAATACAACACATCTTCATGCTAATGACGGAAGGCCTTTAAAGAATTTATCATATGAAATTCCCTATTACTTGCACTTATATTAACTGGAGGGAACAAATTGAAACATCCCTAGATCTAATTTAAGTCAAACCAAAGTGGCTCCCACTGACTTTCATAAAGTCATATTCAAATGGGCCCAAAACGGGCAAGGGTTTCGTACGGTTCCTCTTGGGAAGGAAGATGATCTGGGGTTCATTGAGAAGGGTGATTATCCAATGATCTTTAGGGCACCATGGCAATGATGTGCATTCATCCATGGTGTTGCAGAGAGCCACTAACGACTAAACATGGGCCAAGTACTTATGGCCCATGTACAAATCACATTCAACACATCTCATATAATCGCATCCATAAATTCATCCAATCAATTAAACAATCTGTAAAACCCTAATTAATTAAATTTAAAACATTATCAGCCCCTTAAGGCACATGTATCATCGAGTGATATTATCTAGGTATATGGGCTAAACTACAAAAAGCAATTTGGCCCATATAGTTGTTATGCTGAAAATGGTCTAATGCTACTTTAACATAGCAAAACAGGGTTTTATAGGGCTTGGCTGAATTGCATCATGTGATGGCATCAAAACCTTGGCCCATAACCGAATTTGTATCACCAAAAACGTGACCCATGGGGCTGAAAACAGACCCCATCGAACCAAGGGTTCGGTCTAACCAATTTGGACCGAACTAGGTCAATTCAACCTAGGTTTGGTGTCAAAAACATGTTGCAATTTTCAAGATTATGATCTGAAATTAGTTACATCCAAAATTGACATTTAAGAATAGAAAGAAAACACAAGAACTAGGGCTACAAGTGTAATGGTCTGAATCTGATCCGGACAAATTGTAAAGCTACAAGAAAAGGGATAATTACAAATTGCATATTTCTTTTCTACAAAAATCTTCTTCTCCTCTGTGTGCTCCATCAAATCTTTCCAATGAAAAAATATAAAAACCTAATTTTCTAGAAATTACATCAAATCAAATCCTATACATTTTGTCTAAAAATAAAAATATATATATATTATTTACAGACCAAATTTAATAGAATGAAATTACAGGGTGCACAAATCTTGGCGCTATAAAAGAATTCAATCTCCAACACATAAATAGTCCAAAAATTCAACAAATAATGATAGAACCATTATAAAATTATTGAATAATAATAAAGAATTAATTTCAAATCAAACGCCCAAATTTGAGATTCGAATTCTCAGAAAAAATGCGAATTTGTGCAAATTGAGTAGAACAATTTCTATCGATTTATGCAGTTTCAAATTTGATCTAAATTTGCTTCAGAACTTGAACCTGGCACTGAAGGGAAGGGAGATCCATTATATGGATGGCCAAAACATGTAGGGTGGGTGGGCGAATTTTCAAAAATTTATTTTCTCCCTTCTAGGAATTGTATTCTTAGTTAAAAAAAAAAACTGTGTTTTTCAAAGGTCGTTCTTGATCCAAACCAGACCAGATCTGAAACTAAAAGAAAGTAAGAGCAATTCCTGATACGGAATCCATACGTGTAGCTCCCAACGTAGGTGCTTACACCCAAAGAGGGTACCAAAACCCGCTTTCACTGAATATGGCACAGCTTGAGATGAAGCAGGTTCAGCAATGTAGTCCTTTAGCAAGAACTGTAGTCCATCAGCAAGGATCGAGCAAGGGAGGGTGAGCACGAAATCTGATATGATTTTCTTGAAAAATCAGAGGTAGGGAGTGATCTCTATCTGCCCAAAAACTTGAGATCGAATTAGGGTTAGGGTGGCAAGAACTGAGTGAGAGAATTGAGAGCAAAAAGGTGAAAAATAAAGCAGTTCGCCCCCTCTATTTATAAGCCTTCAAGATCAGCACTCCTATTCCTATTAGGAGTTATTTGATCCAAATATTTATTTGGATCTGAAGTCTTAAGTGGATAAGACTTATCCTCTTATCCTCTTGCTGATCCAAACCCAGATCTATACCCAAATTCGCCCAAGTCACATGACTGCTTAAGAGCTACGTGGTCAGTAAACACAATAATAAGTGAATCAATGAGATAAGCACGGAATTTATCTAAAGAAAAAACAATAGCTAGTAGCTCCTTTTCAATTGTACAATAATTACTTTGAGCACTATTAAGAGTTCTACTGGCATAATAAATAACAAAGGGCTTCCCCGCCCTTCATTGGCCTTAAACAGCTCCCACTATATAGTTACTAGCATCACACATAATCTCAAATGGAAGGTTCCGATCCGGTGATTACATGATCAATGCAGTGGTTAGCTTAGTGATGAGAGTTCTAAAAGCTTCTTCATACTCTGCGATCCAATTGAAATTAGCATCTTTGACTAGGAGTTGCATAATGGTCGTGCTATAGCAAAAAAAATTATGTATGAATCTCCTGTAAAAACCAACATATCCGAGAAAAGACCAAACTTTTCTTACCGTTTTGGGTGTGGGTAATTTAGAGATCAACTCTATTTTGGCCTTGTCAATCTCTATTCCTCTTTCAGACACGATGTGCCCCAAAACTATATCTGACGACACCATGAAATAGCATTTTCCCAATTAAGCACAAGTCCTTTTTCTTCACACCTAGTCAAAACCACTTTCAAATCAAGTAAGTATGAATCAAAAGAATCACAAAAAACAGTTAAATCATCCATAATGACATCCACGCATTTTTCAACCATATCAGAAAACACACTAAGCATGTAATATTGAAAAGTAGTTGGAGCATTACATAAACCAAATGGCATCCTACGAAAAGCATAAGTACCAAAAGGACATGTAAAAGTAGTCTTATCCTAATCTTCTAAAGCTATCTCAATTTGATAATAGCTTGAATAACCATCAAGAAAGCAATATAAAGGATGGCCAACCACACGTTCTAAGATTTGGTCAATAAATGACAATGGAAAATGGTCTTTCTGGGTGGCTGCGTTTAGTTTTGTATAGTCAATGCACATATGCCACCCATTTACTACCCTAGTAGGAACAGGAACTCCTTCCTCATTTTCAACTACTATGACCCCTGATTTCTTTGGCACAACCAGAGTAGGACTAACCCATTTACTGTTAGACATAGGATATATGATTCTTGCATCTAACAACTTTAAGACCTTTTTAACAACTTCTTTAACTATTGGGTTTAATCTTCTTTGGGGGTCTCGACGTAGGATAGTTCCTTCTTCTAAAGCTATGGGAACATATCAGTGGGCTTATACCTTTAATGCCAGCTATGGTCCAACCTAGTGCACTCTTATGTTCTCTTAGCAGATTTATCAATTTCTCATCCTACTCGGCACTAAGTTCAGAAGATATTATAATAGGAAAGGTATCACCTGGTCCCAAAAATGCATGTTTCAATCCTTCAGGTAGTGGGGATAACTCCACTTTGGGTATCTCCATAAAAGATGGCTTCGGCTGGTCTCTCTCATGTGCTAACTCATCAAAGCATGGTTGCTAAAACTTCTTTTTCTTATCCTACATATCATTAGAAATAGAGGAAACATTAGAAACATCATTAACATGATAAAACAAAAATTCAGAATTCAAATCAAAATCACAGAAGAGATATTCTAAAGATTGAGAATTTTCCCTTTCATCTACTTCCTCTGTAATGAAAGAGTTTATCATGTAGGTATGATAACAATCGTCCTTGTTTCAGCGCTACTTCCTAACATGAAAAATATTCACCTCAAGAGTCATATTCCCAAATGAAGGCTTCATCAAACCATTCCTACAATTAATAAGAGCATTGGTTGTAGCAAGGAATGGCCTTCCTAAAATAAGTGGAATCTTTGACTCGCTGTCAATTACAGATCGAGTATATAAAACCAGAAAATCAACACGATAATAGAATTTATCAATTTGAAGCAAAACGTCTCCAAGACCTAACTGCAAGTAAACTGAATAAGGCATTAAATTTACACTTGCTCCGAAGTCCAAGAGAACTTGACTGAACTCTTGTGTCCCAATATGGCAGGCAATTGTGGGGCACCCTAGATCTTTGTACTTTGGTGGCATTCTCTACTCAATCACCGTACTTACTTGTTTCATAAAAAATGTAGTTTTCTTGACATGCTATCTCTTTTTCATGGTACATAGATCCTTAATCACCTTGGCATAAGCTGATACCTGGTTAATAACATGCAACAAAGGTATATTAATCTAAACTTATTTCAAATGTTCCAAAATCTCACCTTGGTTATCTAAAATTTTTCCTCCAGATCTGAGAGCTTGGGGAAAGGGCACTTGGATCATAGCCTCCTTTTTTGGCTCTTTTGAGGGGGCATCTTAAGTTCTGTTCAAAGTGGTGACATTTGTGCAAGGTGGGCTTGGTAAAGGCCCATCTAAAACCTTACCACTGTGAGTAGTAAGATCATTGGTCTGAGGCTGAGATGGAATTTTTCCTCTCTCTTGTATAGTAAGATCATTGGTAAGATTAGTTATCTGACTCTTGATATCCTTGTTCTCTTCAACCACCTGCACAAGAATAGATTCAAACTTTTGGTTAGTCTTATTCTGTGCCTCAAAAAATGCATGAATTTTTTCATCTAAAGGATTCCTATTCGGTTTAGCATTGTATTGGGGTGCAAGATGAAATCTGGATGGTTGCGCCTATACACTCCAATTAGTGTTGGACGATGAGGGCTGCTTCTGATCAGCTTTCCAACTAAAATTGGGATGGTTTCTCCAGCTAGGATTATAGGTCTCTGAATAGGTTGAGAAAGGTTTCCTATACATTCCTAAGGCATTACATTGTTCTTCATAAACCTCTCTCATCTCACCATAAGTTGGTCAATCCTGAGCTAAGTGATCCGATCCTCCATAGACAAAACATGAAGTTTGAGTTTCTACCCTGGAAACCGTGTGGGTGACTTTATTATTTCTCATCTTTAAGGCCTCAAGTTCCCTAATTATAGATTCTAATTGGCCTTTGAGGTTTTCTTCCTCCTTAATATGGTAAATCCCAATTGGATGTAACCTATTAGTACTATCAGTAGCACTAGGTCCAGTCCACATAGACCTGTTCATGGGCCGTGTAGCCCGATGGCCCAGCCTAGCCCAACCTGCACCCTGGTCGGGCTTGGTCATATATGTTAGACAGGGTATGCCCTTAGCTCTAATCAAAATGATGTACCTTATGACATTTATTGTAAATAAATAAAGTACATATTTGATTCATGTTATTGTGGTGTGTTTTTGTGTAATACCCTTAAACCGGACACATTTGAAACTCGTGCTAGTTTAGAATCTTCACAGCTATCGGATAGATTTGGGGAGATTTATCTTGCCAAGGCTGACATTGATGTGCTGCTAAGTTGGTTGGGGTGGCTTGTCTCAGCTGCTAGGGTGAGACCTGAGGTACATGCAATGTGGGATTTCTTGAAACCTTGAACCGAACTAGAATTTCAGTACTGCCCTGGACCTTGGAGATAGATGGGCAAAATTGGAATGTTACACCTGACCCCCTAGAGTCGATTATGATACTACACTAGGTGTCAGATTGGGCTGTCTTTGGTATGCCAATCAGTGAGATCCTTAGAGGGGGTCAAAACCTGGGTATGTTGGGATAGTCCGAGAATTCATCTGAGTGGGTGATCATAGTGACAAGATCATCCCCTTTATCGGACAAAATGAATGATCGGGGATGCACTCTCTCTGATGGAAACCAAAGCTGCCGGCAACCGATTTCAATCGTTGAAATTTGTTTTTGCAAAATATTTGTATAGATATATATATATATATATATATATATATATATATATATATATATATATATATATATATATATATATATATTTATGGTTTCAAAATGTTTGCAAAACATTTTAATTCCCGGGATCCATGTGAGTATAGAGTGCAACATTGTCCCTTGCAGCCGAGGGAGAGGTCCTCTCTTGTCGGGTAGTGTTTGATCATTATGGGCTGAGAGGTTAAGTGTAAGAGCATTGAGGGTAATGCCTGATGGGCTAATCTTGCATCTGCCTACAGTCCTTGTGTTTTTATAAGGTGGCTTGACCCGGGGACCACTTAGTGTAAGTGTTGGGCTCAGGGGTTCACTGTTTCCTATAGTGAATTCGGCTAGGCCTTGTAACAGAGGCTGGGTTGAACCCCTGTGGTTGATGTGTAGATCAATGTTTGGGTCCCACGCCATACAAGGATACCTAAGTAGGCAACAGTTTGGTGGTAGAAGAAGCACATGGACTTAATGGGCCTAACACCCAAATCGAACTGGTTTAATTTGATTAATTAAAGAGGAGCGGTTTTGGGATTTAGATCAGCAGATAGGATAGGGAGTTATCCCAATCCACTCAAAGAGTCCAGATCAAAATAATGATTTGGATCAGGAAACTCCTAATTAGAATAGGAGGGTTGATCTTAATCTACAGATAAGATAAGGGTTTATCCTTATCTCTTAAAGAGAGTCTAGATCCAAATACATATTTGAATTAGGAAACACCCAATGGGATTAGGAGGAGCTCTCTTTAAAGCCTATAAATAGAGGAGGAAGGTGAACCCTACTTCATCCAACAATATCTCAGATCCAAGAGAGAAGACAGCTCAAGTAAGACTGACGCCATCTTCTACTCTTGCCTCCCTCTATTACTGCCACCATTGCCAATTCATTCTCGACTAGTAGGAGTGACCAAGAAGGGTTTTTGATATCAGCTTTGGAGAAAAAATGATATGAAGTCATGCTCATTCGCCCTCCATCAGATTATTGGTGAAGAATCAAGTTCTTGTTGAAGGACCATCCTATTGATTCTACTCCACCCTACATTGTGTCATCTTCAGTGGGAGCAGTCTTTGGAGATTTTCTTGGGCATGAACACCTTCATTGGGAGTTACTACTACTCTATATCAAGTATATCCCTCTCCTACCTTTTGGTTTTTAGATCTGGTTCAGTTTAGGGTACAAGACTTATCCTTGATAATGCAGTTTTCTAAAACATGGAATGTGATTCCCAGATGGGAGAGGGAGAAATTTTTGAAAATTTGCCCTACCTTCCTATAGGGTTCGGCTATCCAAATGATGGATCTCTCATCCTTCAATATAATTAGGCCCACGGGCTTGACCTCGGGCCAAACTCAGTAAGCCCGACTGTGTTATGGGTCAGGCTCGGGATTTGTCAAAAAAGCCCGGCCTGGCCTGACTCAGCATTATATATTTTATAAAATACATAATATGTATTTTATATATTATATAAAATATATAAATAATATAATATTTATTGAAATATATATTTAGAATTTAATATATACATTTATTTTATTTTTTCTTTATAATTTCTCTCTCACTCTCTTTCTCTCTATTCAGTCGCTTCAGTAGTAGTAACAACATGGGCTAAATTTCGAGCTCGGGCCCAGGCCCGAGCTTCGGGCTTTTTATGAGGGTCGGGCTCGGGTCCAAGTTGTAGGCCCGATGGTCGGGCCGGGCTCAAGCTCGGGTCTTAGAAAAATCTATTAATACAGAGTGAAAGCCCGACCCGAGCCCGATCTGGCCTGGCCCATGAACATGTCTAGTCCACATGTGGTCTTTCTCAACTAACTCATTCAGGTAATCTATGGCTTCTTCAGGATCCTTTTGCAAGAACTCAACATTACACATTATCTCTATGTATTGGCGCTCCCTACTAGTTAATCCCTCATAAAAGTAACTAACTAGCCTCCAACTTTCATACCCATGGTGTGGACACAGGTTCTATAGCTCTTTGAATCTCTCCTAGGCTTAGTATAAGGTTTCACTATCGTTTTGAGAAAAGGTTGAGATCTGTCTCTTAAGGTTGTTGGTCTTATGGTGCGGGAAGCACTTGTTAAAGAAAGTTTGGGTCATCTTTGCCCAGGTACCTATGGATCTCGGTCTTAAAGAGTATAGCTAACTCTTAGCTCTCTCTTTCAAAGAAAAAGGGAAAAATTTCAGCCTAACAATGTCTACAATATCAACTCGGTTATGAAAGGTGGCCACTACCTCTCCAAATTCCCTAATGTGCACATATGGATTCTCACTGTCTAAACCATGGAAATTAGGCAAGAGTTGGATCATTCCAAGTTTGAACTCAAATTGTGGTGTATTCGGAGGGAACATGGTGCATGATGGTGTAGCTGTCCAGGTGGGGGTGTAGGTAGTCTTTTAAAGACCTAACAGGGTTGCCCCCGTGTTGAGTCATGGTTTCAAAATCAGAGGATGAACTAGTTGCTACTTTTCTTCAGGAGTGGTTGTGGGTCTATTTGTATCTGTCTAGCGAATCTCCCTCTTTTGTCCCTTGGTCTATTCATACACCCAGGCTTCTATTTTTTGTTTTTTTTTGTTTTTTTTAGCTTACAAAAAGAAGAAAAGGAAAATAAGATCAAGAAAATAAAATGCAACTAAAGAAAACGAAATGAACAAAGGAAATAAAAGAGAAGTAAAGAATGTTCAAACTCAGTTGTTGGTTTGGCATCCCCAGCAACGGCGCCAAATTTTGTGTCTCACCCAAACTTATTACCCTTGGCTAAGCGGTCATTGAAGCATAGCTTTAGGTGTCGAATCTACAGAGAAGCTGATTAAACCGACAAAAGGAGTTATTATTAAGAGTGAACAAACTAGTGAAAAAATGATTTTCTAAAAATAAAAGGAAGAGCAAAAATATTTGAATAAAAGTAACGATGATTAAAGGATGAAAAGTAATATTGTGATGAACAAGGTTTCGAGATTTGCTTGATCAATTTTCTTAACTAGTCTCGACTTTGGTTCTTATTTATCACTCAATTGCAAGTTTCACATCCCAAACAAACAATCGGAAAGTATAACTTTGAAGCCAACAACAAGAACAAAAGTATTTGTTTTGGGAGGATCAATTTTTGATGAAGAACAGAGCGATCTATTCTTACAAGCTACCTAAGAACAACAATATATCATATTGACAGTATTGCCGTCAAGGATCAACTCATAAAATAAATCTACCCAATCAATTATTTTCTAAAAAATTGCACATAAAAAGAACACAACTAATCTTATATGGAAATTGAAGAATATAACTTTTGGATTTATCAAAATAATAAAAAAAATCTCTTAAGAACAAAATTAAACATTGAAATCTCTCAAGGAATCAAAGTAGAATAACAAGTAAAACTCATCATTCAAGATCATCCCTAGCCTTGTTGAAGTTTTAGCCGCACTTGGACGTCATTCTCTCCTCTTCTCTTTTGTGAAAGACTGAGAAAATAATTCCAAAAAAAACCTCTGGAAGTCATCCCCCTTTTTGGTTAGATTTTTCCTTTTTATTGTGTTGCTAGGCTCCGCAATTTGCTCAGCCCGGATCCGCATATTATCCCCCACTTTTCGCCTACATAGGAATTGATTTAGAGGAAGCTATCCACAGATGAATTGTATCCTTATATCTTAGTTGTCCATAGCCTCAATAATCATTGAATTTCGACATTTGTAGAGAAAGATAAGCCCAAAATACCTGGCTCTATTCAGAGTAAAGCGGAAAAAGAATCACTCATACTTGGGTCATGGAACTTGGGTTTGGGTTTCTTGGACCTATGTTTGGGTTTTCCTCCATTAAATTATTATTTTTTTCAGCATAAAAATTGTACAAACAATAAAATTGATGTTTATAAAATTATAATGGAAAAATATTACTTTTAAGCTCTTTACTTTACAAATGTCAATTGTTGAGCACACTTTAGATATACATTTTTATGCTTTTGTCATTCATGCCTAAATCAGTCCTAAAACTAGCATTCACTGAATATGTCATAGGGTATAGGTGAAGCCAGTTCAGCAATATTGTTTTCTCCAAAATTGTTATCCAACTTGCTTGAATTGAATGGGGTGAGTGAGCATGATCTTCCTCAACATTTTTCTTGCAAAAGCATGAAGAAAAATTTATCAAAATCAATTCTTGAAAGCCTAGGTTGAATTAGAGTTTCTTGGGTGACAAGAGATAAAGAAGAGAGAGCAAGAGTGTGAAGTCTCCTAGCCTAGTTCACCCTCTTCTCTTTTATCTCCTTATGGAGCATTCTACTAATCTATTTAGGAGATTATCCAAATTTGATATGGATTTGGACTCTTATTAAAAGATAATCCTTATCCTCTTAAGAGGATAGGTGCTCCATACCCAATACCAAACCCAGATTTGACCCAAAGCCAATGGCAACTTAATTAATCTTATTAATTTTGGGCCTTAGGCCCATTTACTTCAAAGGCTCACTAGCCAAGGTGTTGCATTGCCACTTTAGGTCTGATATTGTATGGCGTGGGACCCCACAATGATCTCACATGTGCTCATATGGGTTTGGCCCTACCCCTGAAATGAGCTAGGCCGAATTCACAGCTTAGGGCAATGAACCCCTGACCCAATCAGCATTGGTTCAGTTTGGGTCCATCATTAACACCTCAATGATCCTTGGATTCAGCCACCCTATGAAGACCCAAGGATAATGAACTCATGTAAGGAAAATCCCATCAGGTAATCAACACTACAATGGTCTTTTACAGTTAACCTCTCGGCCCATAATGGTCAATAACACTCCTTAACAGGGAAAGACCTCTCCCCTTACTACAAGGTGCAGTGCCACACCCTCTACTATGATGGATCCTAGGATTAAAACATTATGCAAACATTTTATATAAAATAGTAGCATATAACATATAAATACTTTTGCGAAACCAGATTTCAAACATAGGTGAAATCTACTACCGACAGTTTAGGTTTCCAATAAAGAGAGTGTAAATCCTAATATGCACTTTGTCCGACAAAGGGGCCAATCCTATCACTATGAACACCCACTCAAGTGAATTCTTAGATTTCCCCAACATACATAGGTATTTGACCCTTAATGGATCTTAGTGGTTGGCATATCAAAGACAGCCCAGTCCAACACATAGTTATGTGTAATACTATAATCAAGTTTACGGTTATGTAACTTTCCGATTTTGTCCATCCATCTCCAAGGTCCACATTAAAACCAGAAGTTAGTTCGGGTTCAATGCTTCTAATAAACACCCACTATTTGTGCTTGGGATCTAACCCTAACAGTTGAGACAAGTTGCTCCAACTCCTTGGCAACACACTAGTGTCAACTTTGTCTAGGAATGGCAATGGGGCAGGGTAGAGACGGGGACCCTCTCCCTATCCCCATCTCCGTGAAAATCCCCATTCCTATCCCTGCTAATGGGGATAAGGTTATCCATATCCCCGTTCCCATGGGGATCCCCATCCCTACAGCGATCCCCATTCCTTGTGATTTTTTATAAAGTTAACCATTTTGTTTTTAATGTTATTTTATTAAAAAAATAAAAATAAAACAATTAAATTTTACAATCCTATTAGAAAATACTCAAACATATTCAACCATATTTTTAAAAATATTAATATATAGATGTATGTGTACATATATACATATATAACGCATTCATACATATATACATATATATTAGTGGGGAGACCATAGGGCCGGGGATCGAGGTCCCCATGAAGCAGGGAGTACCCTCCCCATCCCCGCTAACGGGGATGAAAATTCCCCCATCCCCATCCCCGTGGGGAAAAATCATCCCCATCCCCACTATTAGATAGTGTATGCCCTTAGCTCCAATCAGAATGATGCACATTATGACATTTAATGTAAATGAATAAAGTACATATTTGATTCATGTTACTGTGGTGTATTTCTGTGTAATACCCTTAAACTAGACACATATGAGACTCATGTTAGTTTAGAATCTTCACAGTCGTTGGATAGATCTGGGGAGATTTATCCTGCCAAGGTTGACACTAATGTACCGCCAAGTTGCTTGGGGTGGATCTGTTGGAATGTTTCGTAAGATGATAGGGGCGTCATAGACCGATGTGGGAGGGGCCTATCCTAAAATGGAAGACTCTCTCACGGTACCTTGGCATTCATGAATATGATGGGTGAGCACTCACTGGACAGAAAAGTTTAACCTAAAATGGCAATGAACCTAGTCTGACAGAGGCCAAAGGAAAAGCTCATACAATAAGTGGATATGATCTTTCAAGAAAGGTGGTGGGGTTATGCAGATCAAACAGTTGGCTCCATGCACCCTATGTGATTTCCCACATTTCCAGAGACATAATTCGTAGTCTCCGTCATGAGATAGGAGGAAAATCTCGGAGATGAATAAATGGAAATGGAACATAGATTAAAATCTATATCTATGTGGATAGCATGAATCAAATTAGGTTGTGGATGAATATTTGCTTTTTATCAGAAATGGCAAACGGATAATTCGCTAAACTGTTGGATGACAACAAACTTAAGGGCCCAAACTATGCTGACTGGTATCGTAACCTTATGCTGGTCCTCACTTCAGAGAAGTTGGACAAAGTAGCTAAGAATCCGGCCCCGGACCGTCCGGGTGATAGAGCTTCTGAGGCCCATAGGAGGGACTATCAGGGATGGGAAGAGAAAAATTCTCTAGCCCACTGCTACATCATAGCCTCCTTGGATAATCTGATACAGTGATAGTTTGATCATATCGAATTGTCCAAGGATATCTTGGGTAGTCTAAGGATGATGTTCGAAGAGCAGAATCATTCTACTCGGCAGAAGGTCTTGAAGCAGTTCATGACCGCGCAAATGAGAACCAACAGGTTTAGGACAATTGTCTTAAGATGATGGGTTATGTCAATGAACTTGAGGCTCTTGGATCCGGGCTTGACCATGTCACAAATGTGGACGCTATCCTAAATTCTCTACCTCCTTCCTTCAAATAGTTCATCATGAACAATAACATGAACAAGCTAAATGTTATCATCTAGGAACTCAGCAATATGTTGCAGAGGGTCGAGGAATTGATTAAGAAGGATGAGCCCATTACCATGCTTGTTGAATCTGGCAAATCGGGCAAGAAGAAGAGGAAGGCTAAGAAAAAGCCTCAAAAGAAAGCTACTAAGTCCAAGAAGCATAAGAAAGACAGAGCATCAGATGCATGTCACTTCTGCAAGCAGATTGGCCACTAGAAGAAGAACTTTCCTCAGTACCTGGAATCCAAGAGACAAGGTAATTTTGAATCCTATGTCATAGATACCAATTTGTTGGTAACTTCTGCTTCCTGGTGTATTGACTCTGGGGCTTTGACTCATGCGTGTAACTCACTGCAGATGTTTAGGATAAGCAGAATACTAAGTGGCAGAAAAGTAACTCTTTACTTGGGGACTTCTGCAAGTGTTGCAGCTACAACTATAGGAACTATAGAGTTAATTTTCTAAGAAGGAATTTTAGTAGTAAAAGATTGTCTTTATGTACAGAATTTGAGAAGAAATGTGATTTATGTTTCAAAGCTGTGTGTAGATGGATATTTTGTTCTTTTAAGTAATATGATTACTATCAAAAGAAATAACAAATTCCTCGCATACGGAGAACTTGAGAATGGTCTCTATGTTCTCCATAGATATAATTAATCCCATGTGTCTGTGGTATTACTGACTTGGTCGTATTAACATAGATCGTATGACAAGGTTGGTAAATGATGGTCCTTTGGATTTTCTAACTATAGAAGATCTTCTAACATGTGAACCTTGCCTTCGGGGTAAGCCTGAAATATGTACAGGCACACTTGACCTTATACATATTGATGCATGTGCTCCCATGAGTGTTAGGACACATAACCGACACATTTATTTTATAACATTCACCAATGATTACTCTTGGTATGGTTACGTGTACCTAATGAGACACAAGTCTAAATCATTTGTAAAGTTCAAAGGGTTCAGACAAGAGGTCGAGAAGCAGTTAGGGAGAGAAATTAAAACCTTTTGATCAGATCGAGGTGGCGAGTATCTCTCTAATGAATTCATAGACTACTTAACGGTCAATGGGATAGTATCACAGCTAGCTCCTCCAGCTACACCACATCTAAATGGTGTGTTAGAGAGGAGGAACCAGACTATATTGGATATGGTCCGATCACTTCTCATACACTCAGAGTTTTACCTACATCCTTTTGGGGTTATGCATTAGAGACTGTGATGTACATGTTGAACTGAGTTCCAACCAAATCAGTTCCGAAGACTCCCTATGAGCTTTGGACCAGTAAAAACCAAGTGTAAGAAACTTGAAGATTTAGGGTTGTCCGGCACATGTTAAAAGAACGAGTGCAGAAAAATTGGAATTCAAGACCAGTCGTTGCCTATTCATAGGTTACCCCTAAGGCTCTGTGGGATGCCTATTCTATGACCCAGGAGAACAGAAGGAGTTCTATAGTCGAAATGCCCATTTCTTGGAGGATGATTACATTCTGAACAATCACCGTCAGGAAGTTGTTCTTGATGAGGAGATCTCAGGGGTAGTGGTAGGTGTCGCACAAGTTCCAGGTAATGACCAACCTAGAAGATCTACCCGGGTTTCCAGGCCTCTAGTTCATTTTGGCTATGACCAGGATAGTTACTTGGTGGAAGCCACGACTAGTGATAAGGATCTTGAGACTTATACGGAAGCTATGTTGGACATATATTCCTTGAAGTGGGTAGATGCCATGAGAGCTGAGATGGACTCAATGGAGACCAATAGAGTCTGGACTCTACTAGATCTGCCAACTGGGGTAAAAGCAATTGGTTGCAAATGGATCTATAAGAGGAAGAAGGGCCCCGATGGTAAGGTTGGGACCTACAATGATCGTCTTGTGGCGAAATGGTACACTCAAAAAGAGGGAATCGATTATGAAGAAACCTTTTCGCCGGTAGCTATGCTTAAATCCATTTGGATCCTGCTAGCTGTAACAGCATACCATGATTATGAGATTTGCCAAATGGATGTCAAAACTGCATTCTTGAATGGAGAACTTATTGAAGATATCTATATGTAGCAACCGCAAGGTTTCATAACTACAGGACAGGAACACATGGTATATAAGTTAAATAGATCCATATATGGACTTAAGCAAACTTCTAGGAGTTGGAACATCCGGTTTGACTCTACCGTCAAAAAGTTTGACTTTGAGCATAATCCGAATGAACCCTGTGTTTACAGAAAGTCCAATGGGGATAAGGTTACGTTTCTAGCTCTGTATGTAAACGACATTCTACTCATTGGAAATGATGTAGAAATGTTGACTACGGTGAAAGTATGGCTTTCATAGCAATTCTCCATGAAAGATCTTGGAGAAGCCTCCTATATACTGGGACTTTGACTCTATAGAGATAGATCGAAGTGGAAAATAGGATTATCTCAATCTGCTTACATTGACAAAATAGTCAAGAGATACAACATGGAGAACTCCAAGAAGGGAAATGTTCCTTTTAGATACGGAGTCACTCTCTCCAAGAATATGTCTCTCAAGCTGAGGAGATTGAGGGCATGAAGGGCATTCCTTATGCCTCAATCGTAGGGAGCATCATGTATGCCATGTTGTGCACTCGTCCTGACATTGCTCAGGTAGTAAATGTGGTAAGTAGATTCTAGGCCAACCTAGGGCAGGAGCACTGGACCGCTGTGAAAAATATATTGTAGTACCTTCGATGGACAAAAGAGTTTTGTTTGGTATTCGATGGTAGCTCACTACAAATCCAGGGGTATACTGATGCCGATTTCCAGTCAAATCCAGATGATAGGAAGTCTACATCTAGGTATGTTTTCACGATAGGATCATGTATTGTTTGTTGGAAAAGCAGAAAATAGGGGTCCATGATAGACTCCACTGATGGGCCTAAGGATTGATAATTAATTAAGAGTTTAATTCGACCCAGCCTGTAAGGCCCAATTTTTAATTTTTAAAACTGCTAAAAGCCCACTTTTGAAGGAAAGCTATATGGGCCGAACTGCTTTACCCTAATTCAGCCCATATACCTAGATAATGTTAATTGTTAATGTTAAAGATTTAAATGTGCTTTAATTATGGGCTTTATGGATATTTAATTGATTGGATCAATTTATCCCTACATGTGATGTATGGATATGTGATGTGCAACGTTCATGGGCCATAAGTACTTGGCCCATGCAGATACGACAGTGGCTCTTGCGCACACCATGGATGAATGCACATCATTTCCATGGTGTCTCTAAAGATCATTGGATGATCTCTCTCAGTGGTGGGCCCCACACCTCCTGAAGAGGATACGTGCGGAACCCTAGTCAATTAGGGCCTACCAAAATCTGGCTTTATGAAAGTCAATGGGAACCACTCTGGTTTGACCTAAACTGAACTAGGGCGTAATTCTTGTTCCTTCCAACAATATGAGTGCATGTGATAGGGAGATTCATATGATAAATTCTCTAAAGGCCTTCCATCATTAGCATGAAGATGGATCCTTCAGTAATGAGGGAACGCACCAGAAAATGGGTTATCCATTTGTTGTTGGATTTGTCTGAGTGTTTCATAAGATGATAGGGGCATCATAGACTGATGTGGGAGGGGCTTCACAGAAAATGGGAACTCTCTCACGGTACCTTATGGGTAAGCACTCACTGTACAGAAAGGTTTAACCTAAAATGGCTATGAATCTTGTCTGATAGAGGCCAAAGGGAAAACTCATATGATGAGTGGATATGATCTTTCACAGAAAGGTGGTGGGGTTTTGCAACTGAAACAATTGGCTCCATGCACCCTATGTGGTTTCCCACATTTCCAGAGACAAGTCACTGTCTCCGTCACTGAGATAGGAGGGAAATCTCATAGATGAACAAATGGGAATGGAACATAAATTAAAAGTCATATTTATGTAATGAACATGAATCAAATTAGGTTGTGGACTGATGTTTACTCTTTTATCAGAAAATGACAAATGAACAATTTGCAAAGCTTCTTGACGACAACAAGCTTAAAGGACCAAACTATGCCGACTGGTACTGTAACTTATGCTGGTCTTAACCTCTAAAAAATAGGATAAGGTGACCAAGAATCATGCCTCGGATCATCCGGGAGATAGGGCTTCTGAGGCCCAGAGAAGAGAATACCAAGAATGGGAGGAGAAAAACTCCCTTGCCCGCTACTATATCATTGCCTCATTGGACAATCTAATACAGAGGCAGCTTGATCAGATTGAACTTGCCAAGGACATATTGGACAGCCTCAAGACAATGTATGAAGAATAGAACCGTTCTACTTGACAAAAGGTCTTGAAGTAGTTCATAACTGCGCAGATGTCCAAGGGCCAACAAGTTCATGACCATTGCCTTCGGATGATGGGTTATATTAACGAACTGGAGGCTCTTGGATCCAGGCTGGATCTGGTAACCCAAATAGATGCTATTCTTAACTCTTTGCCTCCGTCCAATCCATTCATCATGAATTACAATATGAACAAGTTGAATGTCAACTTGTAGGAACTCAGCAATATGTTGTAGAGGGCCGAAGAATTGATTAAGAAGGATGAGCCCATTGTCATGCTTGTTGAAGCAGGCAAATCGGGCATGAAGAGGAGGGCAAAGAGAAAGCCCTAGAAGAAGGCCACTAAACCCAAGAAGCAGAGGAAACATAAGGCATCAGGTGCCTGTCACTTTTGCAAGCAGACTAGCCACTAGAAGAGAAATTGGCCTCAATACCTAGAATCTAAGAAATGTAATTTTGAATCTTGTGTCACAGAAACCAATTTGTTGGTAGCTTCTATGTCCTGGTGTATTGACTCCGGGGCTTGAACTCATGCGTGTAACTCACTATAGGGCTTCAAGGTAAGCAGAAGGCTGAGTGAAGGAGAAATAACACTTTACTTGGAGACTTCTGCAAGTGTTGCAGCTGTGGCTATAGGAACCGTAGAGTTGATTTTTAGAAAATGAATAATTGTACTTAAAGATTGTCTTTTTGTATAGAATTTAACAAAAAATTGATTTTTGTCTCAAAACTGTGTGCAGATGGTTATTTTGTCTTCTTTAGTAATACGATTACTATTAAAAGAAACAACAGATTCATCGCATATGGGGAATTGGAGAACGGTCTCTATGTTCTACATCCTTCTCTAGAAACTAACATAGCCGAAACTATATCGGCTGACATCCCCAAGAAAAGGATCTAAGATACAGTTAATCCCACGTGCCAGTGGCATTACCGACTTGGCCATATCGGTGTTGACCATATCACAAGGCTGGTAAATGATGGTCCTTTGGATTTTTTAACTATAGAAGATCTTCCCACTTGTGAGCTTTGCCTTCAGGGTAAGATGACAAAACGGCCATTTAACGGTAAGGATGAAAGATATACAGGCACGCTTCACCTTATACATAGTGATATATGTGGTCCCCTAAATTTTTGGACTCGTAACCAGCACGTGTATTTCATTACATTTACCGATGACTATTCTCGATATGGTTACGTGTACCTAATGAGACATAAGTCTGAATCCTTTGAAAAGTTCAAAGAGTTCAGACAAGAATTCGAGAAACAATTAGGGAGAGAAACTAAGGCCCTTCAATCAGATCAAGGAGGCGAATATCTCTCTGACGAATTCAGGGACTACTTGAAGGTCAATGGGATAGTATCACAGTTAGCTCCCCCTACTACACCACAGCTTAACGGTATTTCAGAGAGGAGGAATAGGTCCTTATTGGATATGGTCTGGTCACTTCTCGTACACTCAGAGTTACCCACATCCTTTTGGGGCTATGCATTAAAGACTGTGATATACATGCTGAATCGGGTTCCGACCAAATCGGTTCTGAATACTCCATACAAACTTTGGACCGGAAAGAAACCAAGTGTCAGACACATGAAGATTTGGGGTTATCCAATGCACATTAAAAGAATGAGTGCAGACAAATTGGAATCCAAGACCAGTTATTGCCTATTTGTAGGTTACCCCAAGGATTCTATGGGTTACGTATTCTATGACCCAAGTGAGCAGAAGGTGTTCTGTAGCCGAAATGCATAGTTCTTGGAGATTGATTATATCCTGTACTCACATCGTCAGGAAATAGTTCTTGATGAGGAGAGCTCAGAGTCAGTGGGAGGTGTCCCATAGGTTCCAGGTATTGACCAACCTAGAAGATCTACCCTGGTATCCAGGCCACTAGTCCGTTTTGGCTATGACCAAGATAGTTACCTGGTAGAAGCCTTGACTAGTGAGGAAGATCCCGTGACTTATGCGGAATCAATGTTGGACATAGATTCCCTAAAATGTGTAGATGCCATGAGAGTTGAGATGGAATCAATTGAGACCAATGGAGTTTGGACTCTAGTAGATCCGCCCAAATCCTGCTAGCTGTAAGAGGAAGAAGGGCCCCGATGGTATGGTTGGACATAGATTCCCTAAATTGCAAATGGATCTATAAGAGGAAGAAGGGCCCCGCTGGTATGGTTGAGACCTACAAAGCTCATTTGGTGGTGAAAGGGTACACTCAGAAAGTAGGCATTGATTATGAGGAAACCTTTTTGCCCATGGCCATGCTTAAATCCATTCAAATCCTGCTAGCTGTAGCAGCATACCATGACTACAAGATTTGGCAAATGGATGTCAAAACTACATTCCTGAATGGAGATCCTATTAAAGATATCTACATGCAACAACCGCAAGGTTTCATAGTTGCAGGATAGGAACACATGGTATATAAGTTAAATAGATCCAGATATGGACTTAAGCAATTTTCTAGGAGTTGGAACATCCGGTTTGACTCTACCATCAAAAAGTTTGACTTTGAGCAGAATCCAGATGAACCCTATGTTTACAGGAAGTCTAGTGGGGATAAGGTTACATTTCTAGTTCTGTATGTAGATGACATTCTACTCATTGGGAATGATGTAGGAATGTTGACTACGGTGAAAGTATCGCTTTCATAGCAATTGTCCATGAAAGATCTTAGAGAAGCCTCCTATATACTAGGTCTTCGACTCTATAGGTATAGATCGAAGCAGATAATAGGATTACACAATCAACTTACATTGACAAAATAGTCAAGAGATACAGCATGGAGAACTCCAAGAAGGGAAATGTTCCTTTCAGGCACGGAATCACTCTCGCCAAGAAGATGTCTCCCAAGACTTCAAAGGAGATTGAGGGCATGAAGGACGTTCCCTATGCCTCGGTCGTAGGGAGCATCATGTATGCCATGTTGTGCACTCGTCCTGACATTGCTCAGGTAGTGAGTATGGTAACTAGATTTCAGGCCAGCCCAAGGTAGGAGCACTGGACTGCTATGAAAATTATAATGAAGTACGTTCGAAGGACAAAGGAGTTTTGTTTGGTATTCGATGGTAGCTCACTATAGATCCAGGGGTACTCTGATGCAGATTTCCAGTCGAATCCAATTGATAGAAAGTCTACATCTGGGTATGTTTTCACAATAGGATCATGTGTTGTTTGTTGGAAAAGCAGCAAATAGGGGTCCACAGCAGACTCCACAACTGAAGTTGAGTACATTTCCACAAGTGGAGCTGCCAAGGAATCCGTATGGACGAAGAAGTTTGTTCACGAATTAGGAATGGTTCCATCCACTGATTCAGAAGGTAGCATCAGCGGATAATGTGGCAGACCCATTAACTAATCCACTCACACAGAAGGTGTTTGAGAAACATGTGGAAAGTATGGGACTCCAGCTTGTACCAGATTGGACCTAAGTGCAAGTGGGAGTTGTTGAACAGTTTTTGTATGCCCTTAGCTTTAATCAGTTTTGATGTACTTTTGATATTTAATGTAAATAAATAAAGTACATGTTTGATTCATGTTGTGTGGTATACTTCTATGTAAGACCCTAAAACTGGATACTTATTGAGACTTGTGTTGGTTTTAAATGTTCACAGTCATTGGATAAGTCTAGGGAGATTTATCCTACCAAGGCTGACACTGGTGTGCTACCAACTGTTGGGGTGGCTTGTCTCAGCTGCCAGGGTGAGACCCAAGGCACACGTAGTGTAGGATTACTTGAATCCTTGAATCGAACCAAATTTCCAGTATTGCCCTGGACCTTGGAGATTGATGGGCAAAACTAGAAAGTTACACCTGACCCCTAGACCCGATTATGGTATTGCACTAGGTGTCGGATCGGACTATCTTTTATATGCCAATCAGTGAGATCCTTAGCCAGATCAGCCCCTTTGTCGGACAAAGGTAATGATCGGAGATGCACTCTCTCTAATGGAAACCAAACTGCCAACAGTTGATTTCAATCATTGGAATTTGTTTTACAAAATTTATATATATGATATATAGATATGTATGGTTTCAAAATGTTTGCAAATGGTTTTAATTTCTGTGATTCATGTGAGTAGAGAGTGCAGCACTGTTCCTTGTAGCCGAGGGAGAGGTCCTCTCTTGTCAGGCAGTGCTTGATCATTATGGGCTGAGAGATTGAGTGTAAGACCATTTAGGATAATACCTGATGGGCTAATCCTGCATCTGCCCACACTCCCAAGGTTTTTATAAGATGGCTTGGCCAAGGGACCACATAGTGTAAGTGTTGGACCCATGGGGTCCATTTGATGGGCTCAAGGGGCTCACTGGGCTTTCTAGTGAATTCGGCTAGGCCTTGTAACAGAGACTGGGCCGAACCCATGTGGTTGGTGTGTAGATCAGTGCTTGGGTCCCATGCCATACAAAGAAGCCCAACTAGGCAATAGGTTAGAAGACAATTGAGCACTTAATACATATTGGGCCAAAAGCCCATTTCGATCTGGGTAGATTTGATCAGTCATTTAAGGGGGTGGTTCTGAGATTAGGTTAAGCCCAAAGCTGATCTAATCTGCAGATAAATTTAAGAAGAGTCCTAATCCAAATACAAATTTGGATAAGGGCAACTACTGATATGGTTAAGAGGTTTTCTTAATCATTAAGAAAGAGGAGGAAAACCCAAATTTGAATTACTTGAATTCAAACCCTAGGGAAGAAAATAGCAGTGGGAGTTGATCTCAGATAACCCTAGAGAAGAAAATAGCAGTTCGCCATCTTCTTCTCTAGCTTTCTCCTCCAACAGTTGCCGCCACCCTTTTCTGCTAGTTCAAATTCTCATTTAGAGAAGATCAAGAAAGGTTCTTGATTGTTCATGTGGTGCTCAGTCTTCCATTGAGTTCTTCAGAAGAGCCCGGTTCATGGGACGAACACTGCTAGTTCGGCTCCATCATCACTGTGTCGTCTTTAGTGGGAGTTGATCTTGGGATCTTCTTTGGGCGTGAATACCAACTTTAGGAGATACTGCTTCTCTAGATTAGGTATAATCCCTCCCTTTCTTTTGGTTCAAATCTGGTTTGGTTTGGTTCAAGTAGGATCCTTGAACTTTGATTCTAAAATCAGGGAATGCGATTCCCAATTGGAAGGAAGGTAGAAAAATTTTGAAATTCACCCACCCATTCCGCAATAGTTTCGGCATCCAAATGATGGATCCTACCATTCCTTTCACCTACCTTGGGCGTGAATACCTCCATTTGGAGATATTGTTTCTCCGTATCAAGTATATCCCTCTCCTGCTTTTGTTCAAGATTGATCTTTGAAAATGCAGATTTTCTAAAACAGTGAAAGTGATTCCTAGATGAGGGGAGAGGAAATTTTTGAAATTTCGCCCAACCTACCTACAGGGTCCGGCCATCCATATGATGGATCTCTCATCCCTTCACCAGGTAATGACCAACCTAGAAAATCTACGCGGGTTTCCTATCCTCTAATTCGTTTCGGATATGATTAGGATACTTACTTGGTGGAAGCCATGACCAGTGAGGAGGATCCCGTGACTTATACAAAAGTTATGTTGGACATAGATTCCTTGAAGTGGGTAGATTCCATGAAAGTTGAGATGGACTCAATGGAGACCATTGGAGTCTGGACTCTAGTAGATCTGCGTCCCTAGGGTAAAAACAATTGGTTGCAAATGGATCTATAAGAGGAAGAAGGGCCCCGATAGTAAGGTTGAGACCTATAAGGCTCGTCCTGTGGCGAAAGGGTATGCTCAGAAAGAGGGAATCGATTATGAGGGAACCTTTTCACTGCTGACCATGCTTAAATCCATTAGAATCCTGCTAGGTGTAGCAGCATACCATGATTATGAGATTTGGAAAATGGATGTCAAAACTACATTCCTGAATGAAGATCTTAGTGATGATATCTACATGCTACATCTGCAAGGTTTCATAGCTGCAGGTCAGGAACACATGGTATGTAAATTAAATAGATCCATATATGGACTTAAGCAAACTTGTAGGAGTTAGAACATCCGATTTGACTCTACCGTCAAAAGGTTTGACTTTAGGCAAAACCCGGATGAGCCCTGTGTTTATAGGAAATCCAGTGGGGATAAGGTTATGTTATTGGTTCTGTATGTAGATGACATTCTACTCATTGAAGATGATATAGGATTGTTAACTACGGTGAAAGCGTGGCTTTCACAATAATTCTCCAAAAAGATCTTGGAGAAGCATCCTATATACTTGGTCTTCGACTCTATAGAGATAGATCGAAGAGGATAATAGGATCATCCCAATCTGCTTACATTGACAAGATAGTGAAGAGATACAGCATGGAGAACTCCAAGAAAGAAAATGTTCTTTTCAGGCATGGAGTCACTCTCTCCAAGGGCATGTCTCCCAAGACTCCCGAGGAGATTGAGGGCATGAAAGACGCTCCCTATGCCTCAGCCGTAGGGAGTATCATGGATGTCATGCTGTGCACTCGTTCTGACATCACTCTGGCAGTGAGTGTGGTAAGAAGATTCCAGGCCAACCCAGGGCAAGAGCATTGGACTGCTGTGAAAAACATACTAAATTACCTTCGAAGGACGAAAGAGTTTTGTCTGGTATTCGATGGTAGTTCACTACAGATCTAGGAGTATACTGATGCCAACTTTCAGTCAGATCTAGGTGATAGAAAGTCTACATTTAGGTATGTTTTCACGATAGGATCATGTGTTGTTTGTTGGAAAAGTAACTAACAGGGGTTCATGGCGGATTCCAAAACCGAAGCCTAATACATTACCGTAAGGGAGGATGCCTTATGAATGAAGGTGTTCATTCTGGAATTTGGAATTCCGCACATCATCCATTCCAATGTTGTGTGACAACACTAGATCTACGAGAGATTGATGCTAAAAGGTAGCATTAGCGGAGAATGTGGCAGACACATTGACTAAGCCACTTACACAGAAAGTGTTTGAAAAACACGTGGAAAGTCTGGCATTTCGGCTTGTACCCGATTGGATTGTCTTTGATATGCCAATTAGTGAGATCCTTATAGGGGGTCAAAACCTGGGTATGTTGGGACAGTCCAAGAATTCATATGAGTGGGTGATCATAGTGATAGGATCAGCCTCTTTGTCGGACAAAGTGAATGATCAGGGATGCACTCTTTCTGATGGAAATCAAAACTGCCGGTAGTTGATTTCAACAGTTGAAATTTGTTTTATAAAATATATTTATGTAGAGATATATACATACATATATATATATATATATATATATATATATATATATATATATATATATATATATATATATTTTATGGTTTCAAAATGTTTGCAAAAATGTTTTAATTCCTAGGATCCATGTGAGTAGAGAGTGCAGCACTGTACCTTGTAGTCGAGGGAGAGGTCTTCTCTTGTCGGGCAGTGTTTGATCCTTATGGGCTGAGAGGTTAAGTGTAAGATCATTGAGGGTAATACCTGATGGGCTAATCTTGCATCTGTCCATAGTTCTTGGGTTTTTATAAGGTTGTTGAACCATGGGCCATTTAGTGTAAATGTTGGGCCCATTACGAGCCCATGGTGATGGACTCAGGGGTTCACTGTCTTCTACAGTGAATTCGGCTAGGCCTTGTAACAGAGGCTGGGCTGAACCCATGTGGTTGATGTGTAGATCATTGTTTGGGTCCCACACCATACAAGGATACCTAACTGGGCAACAATTTGATGGCAGAATGAGCACATGGACTTAATGGGCCTAACGCCCAAATCGAACTGGTTTAATATGATTAATTAAAGAAGGGGTGGTTCTGGGACTTAGATCAGCAAATAGGATTGGGAGTTATCCCTATCCACTCAGAGTGTCCAGATCCAATTAAATATTTGTATTAGGAAAATCTTAATAAGATTAGGAGGGCTGATCTTTATCTATAGATAAGATAAAAGATTATCCTTATCTCTTAAAGAGAGTCCAGATCCAAATACAAGATTTGGATTAGGAAACTCCTAATGGGATTAGGAGAACCTCTCTTTAAGGCTATAAATAGAGATGGGTGATCCTCAGTTGATCAATCAGATTGCTGATACAAGAGAGAAGACTGTTGCAGTTGGACTGGCGCCATCTTTTGCTCTTGCCTTCTCTTGTTGCTGCCGCCATTTCCAGTTTGATCTCCACCTATAGGAGCGATCAAGAAAAGTTCTTGATATCATTTTTTTTAAGAAAAACTGATCTGAAGTCGTGTTCACTCGCCCTCCATCAGATTCTTGGTGAAGAATCAGATTCTTGCTGAAGAAACACCCTACTGATACTGCTCCACCCTACGTTGTGTCATCTTCAGTGGGAATAGTCTTTGGTGATCTCCTAGGGTGTGAACACCTTTATTGTGAGTTACTACTATTCTGTATTAGGTATATTCCTCTCCTACCTTTTGGTTTCTGATCTGGTCTGGTTAGGGTTCAAGATTGATCATTGAAAATGCAATTTTATAAAATAGGTAATGCGATTCCCACATGGGAGAGAAAGAAATTTTTGAAATTTTGCCTAACCTACCTGCAGGGTTTGGCCATCCATACGATGAATCTCTCATCCCTTCACCCACTCCATTCGAGACGGATCCCCACAAGGATCGGGGAAATGGGGAAATTTTCCATCCTAGCCTTGTCAAGATAAAATCCATAAATCTATCCAATGGCTAAGAATATTCTAAACTAACACGAGTCTCTTAAGTGTTTAGTTTAAGGGGTAATAGATGAAAACATATCAATATTAACATGAAACAACAATGCACTTTATTCATTTATAAATAAATGCTTGCGTATATCAATTTGATTAGAGCAAGGGCATACATTGTCTAACATGAACGAATTGTGGTGGAGGTTGAAATTTGTCAATCCTCTACTGTGTTTTTGGGAAAAACCTAAGACACACTTAGGCTTACATTGCTAAAACATATCCAAGACAGTTTGGAGATTTGTTTTGCAGAAACGGGCATTGTTGAATTGGCTTCACTTTGCAATTGCACCATTTTTAGATAGAGGCCAGTTTGGGTCTAACTTTGGGTTGAACTACCACTCTGGGAGATGCTTTTGTGGACTCTATATCAGGTATAATCAAAAATAATTTTAGGTTATAAATCTAGTCTGGTTCAATGCAAGATCGACCCTAAAATTTCAGATTTCAAATTACCAAAAAAATGGTTCATGGGTTAGAAAATTTTTCAACCTTGGAACCAAGCAACAACCCACAAACAACAAAACTCCTTCCATAAAAAAATTTGCTTCATCCAAAAGTCACAATAATCACTAGAAACACGTAGAGCACGAGAAGAAAAAACCATAGGGAAACCATCAAGCCTAGGAAAACACTTAACATGATCGCAAATAGTAACAATAGGGCTCAAGAAAATATCATGCTTTCACAAAGTAGCCTCATCAAAGTAAATCGGTACATCACCTTATCAGGATGGTATAGATAAGAATCAATACTGGTTGAACTAACAAAAGGCAGTAAGGACAACAACACAACATCTCAAAGCACATAGTATGCTTCTTCATCCTCTACACTTCCTCCTTTTGAGTGATCATTCATGAATCAAAATATAGGCAACCACTAGAAGGAAAATAAGGACAACCAACGAAGTTGTCCCAATTTTCTAACAAACAAACAAAAAGACCACTATTCACACTTAACGAATGGTTAACCCACCTCTTCCTGTGACATGAATCAAATCGTTTTTCCACAAAGCCACCTTTGTGGTGAACATTTACAACAGTATATCCTACTTCTCCAACCTTAACACCCAACCCAAGAAACCTTTCACAAACAAATATAAAAAGAAAAATACAATTTACATAACTTACAATAGGATTAGGTTTACTACGACAAATATTTTTGAGATCATAATAAAAATGACCTAGAAACATAGCGGCCAAAGCATAAACCTCCTCATTTTAAACATATTCTTCAAGAGAGCCAGGAAAGATAAATTTCAACAAAAGAATAGCAATAAAAGAAACTAAAATAGAATGTTCCATTTTGTCTTCATTCTGCTTTGTTGTGTGTGCAACCAGTACTCGAACCAATGATTAATCAACCGCGTGCATAATAGGCATCAATAGGTTTTAAGACATCATAAATGTCTTGACAATGACTAGTAGGAAAACCATTATCTGTAAGAAGAGACACATTACAAGTAGGGATGTTCATAAGAAGGCCCAACTCGACCAAACTGATCAACCTGGACTGACTCAACCCGAGTCGGCCTGGTTTTCATCAGCACCGATCGGTTTCAGGTTGGGCAAACTAGTCTTCCTACTTAACTAGTCTTCTACTAGTTTGGTAGTTCCTAGTTTCCTACTTAACTAGTCTTCTACTAGAACTAGAACAGCCATATCTTCTAGTTCCTACTTAAATAAATTATATCTATCATAGCTTCTATAATCTTTTACACCAAATAGGCAACCCATTAGACAATTACAATTAGAATTAGGTGTCCTTTTTTACCTATATTAGAATTTAGAAAGTTTCTTTAAATATAAATGTTTCAGCCTTCTTTCTATAAAACAGTTTGACTTTCTATTTTATTGTCTTATTGAATATTGATAACTTTTGTCTTTTGTCTTCTAACTTTTGTCTTATTGAATATTGATAATTTTTGTTTTCTATAAAATAGTTTTGTCTTTTGTCTTGTTGAATACAAAAGATTTTTGAGTGGAATAGGGGTTAGTAAGGTTGACACTAGACCAAAGGTGAGAAAGTTTCAGAAATAAGGTTTGACTACAGGAGAAAAACCGAAACCGACCCAACCCGACTCAAACCAACCATGTCGGTTTTGCCTATCAGTGGGTCGATTTCGGTTTCCACCTCAGGTAACCCAACCAGGTCGGGTCAGTTGGGAAAACCCCAGTAAACCGACCCAACCCGACCCATGTACAGCCTTAATTACAAGTACTAGAACAAGGAAACTCCAAAAGAGCGACAACATCCTCCAAGTTATAGTGAAATCTCCCAATAACAAAAGTATGAGTCGATGGACACCACTGTGAAACTATAACACTAACAAAGTCCAAAGAACAATTACTAGAATAATCATAAACAAGGTCCTCATGTCTCCATAAACCAACACCATCCAGACATACGACATACAAAGGATGATTTAAAATAAATGAACACCATTCTCTAATCTAACCAGATTGACATTCAAAAGTTTTAAGATTAAGCTCTGAGACACAAGAACCGCCACAAAACCTAACCAAACTAGGGACGTCTTCAATAGGTATAAAATCAAATGGCAACCTAGCCTAAGACTTCCCAAATGAAAAAATGTCCTCATGAACAGGATTTACAACATTAGAATCCATACAAGTGACAAAACCAAAGAAACAAGATGAAACAGTATCAGAGTCAAGAGTTGATACTGACTAAGGGAAAGAATCATGACCAAAAACAACAGCAATGATGTTGTGGGAAGGCATTGATGCAAACAAGCAAGCAGAGGATTCAAAGACACAAACACCAGGAAAACCTAAACCGAGAGCGAAACTAGAAGAGGGAAATTACCAAACTCTAAATTTGTAGACAAAAGTTTCATCATCATAGTACACATGTCAATAGATAAAACAATAGCCTAACCACTACGACCGATGTGACAATTCAAATAACCCAAATACCATTACTACACAGTATAAAAGCTCATCAAGACATAACAATAGGAGAAATTGAGAAGACGCCACACACAAAACAAACATTTTGAAATTTGAAAAATCACAATAATTAATGCCTAACAACGACATCATCATGACTATGACAACTACATCACATCCTTGACCGCAATATCAATACATCCACAACACAAGATACAACTACAATAAGCAGCATTACAATCTATATTAACCAACACATATAAACACAACAAAGGACATTGCCAACAGTCCTCGGATATTTGGGGACTAATATTTTTAAAAAATTCTTCAAAATTTTGGGGGTTAATTTCTTTCAAAAAATTCCACAGAATTTTGAGGGCAAATTTCTCTAAAAAAAAGTCTTAAAAGGTTTGGGGGGGCTAATTTCTTTCAAAATATTCCTTAGAATTTTTTTTTACAAATTTTTCTTAAAAGAAAATTTCTCATAAAGCTAAATCCTAAAATTTTTATTCCTCAAAATTTTGGGGCCAATACATGATAATGTCAAACAAATAACAAATTCATCTTTTGTTGAAAAGTGAGCAAGCGCACTTTTGAGTAAGGGCTAATGTAAGAGAACCTACCTTAGTATCACCATGAATCAATGGCTGAAGCAATATAAACCAAATCCAATGACTAAATAAAACTGAGATAAATGATCAACCCATAGAAACGAGGTAAAAGAGATAAAACAAAGTAAAGATTTAGTGGAAACTGGCCCGTAAACCACATCCACAAATGACAAAAACATGTATCAGCACCTAATTTTTTCTAGCTCCACCACTTGAATCCCCCAATTCACTCTAAACACCCGATCAGACCCTTCCAATCTCTTCAAAACACCCAAATACCCAAAAAAAACCCAACTTTTAGCCCAAAAAGCCCACAAATCCACCGATAAATTTACCTGATACCAATCTGATAGCCCCGATCAACCCCCATCTGCACTTTGACCCTCAGATTAGACAACACCATTAGACTCAAGACTTTTGAAAATACCTAGCTAGCAAACCTCAACTCAAAATTCCTCTGTTTACCCTCTCATGAAGCAAATGTTCCATTTTGACCCCTTTCGTTAGCCCAAAAATTTTAACCCAAACAAATTTGAGCCAATTAAACCATATGATTGATCCCTAGACACACCAAAATACCTTCCCATAAAGTTTCAACCCAAGATTTCCCAATTCACAATTCCATCAAACCAAGATTCCATTTTAAATCCTCTCATTGACCCAAATTCCTATAATCTTGACTCTCCCTAAACCAATCAGATATTACCACCAAATACCAAATACTCTAAAATAGCTACCTATAAAATTTTAACCCAAAATATCCATGTTTTCCCCTTATCACATATAGATTCCATTTTAAGGCTCTAGATTCACTAAATCAAACCCCCTCTAGATCTGCCTTATTTAGGCTCAGTGGGGCCAATCTGACCCTACCAATCAATCCAAAATGTCCAACCACCCTACTAAATTTCAACCAAAAATACCTATGTTTACTCTTTCATCTCAAGTACCTAAAAAAAATCCTTGGGACTGGTCTCTTCTTTAAGAAGCATGGGAATATGAAAGTTAAAGTTTATTCTAATGTTAATTGAGCTAGCTTAGTGGATGACAGGAAATCCACTAGAGTTTATTGTACCTTTATACATGTAAATCGTGTTACTTAATTAAATAAGAAATATAGTATGGTGACTAGATCTAATGCAGAAGCAAAGTATATGGCCATGGCTCAAAGTGTTGCTAAACTCCTCTGGATTAAAAATATACTAGGAGAATTGGGTTTTCCTCTTGATAGTCCTAACTCTTTTGTGACAATAAGGCTTCCATCAATGTTGCATCCAATTCAATGCTCCATGACAAAACTAAGCATATTGAGGTGGATATCACTTTATGAGGGAGAAACTAGAGAAATGATAAGTATGCAATCCTTATGTCAGCACTAAAAACAATTTGTAAATGTTTTCACCAAAGGATTAAATTCCTAGAAACATTATGTTCTTTGTGACAAGTTGGGTATGATTGACATCCATGCCCAAACTTGAGGGGAGAGATGTAAGAAGTCAGTTATGTGTTGTAGGGGCAATTTGGTCTTTTGCTTTCTTTTATGTTATGTACGGCTGCCCTAATATATAAATAGAATAGCTGGCACAGCCAGCATGTTGTTTGTCTCTCATTTTTTTCTCTCTTCTTCCCTTCTTCTTCCTTGGAAAATATAAGTTTCTATTCATGTTATGACTCGAGCGGTTTCATAAAACTAGGACTAGTTCACTAGTTATTTTATTAAACTGATTGGTTAGCTAGTTTTGACTATTTTTTATGAAATACGGTTCCCAATGTATGACCAAATTGACTAAAGGGTCAGGTCATGGTTCAATCAGTTCAATTGACCAATTTAGGTTGGTTTTCTAAACAATGCTAGGGGCTTAGCCAATTCTTCCTTTCTCTTTCTTCCCATTTCCTCTTTGCTATTCAATCAGCAAAATCCTCAAATTTTTAGGATATAGACCACCACCACTATAGCCTCACAATTAGTATGATTTTTTAACATCTTGATGTTTCTTTCTGTCAGATCCCTAAAATCTTAACATCCTTTTAAAGGGGAGGTGAATAGTTAGAAGGGAACTAAGGTGTAAAAGTTAAGCATGAGGGACCCCTAACACATAAATTGTATGCCTATACTTAACACATCAATATAATACAAAGTGCTTATTTTTACTAATTTGTGTGTCTTCTTTGTTGCCTTCCATGTGTTGTTTCTCTCTTTTGTATAATTGCTCAACTCATTCAAGTGTCACACAGGGCCTTGATTACTAGTGTGACCTTTGATAAGCAAATGACTAGCTCAAAGAAGGAGTCACCACCCATTTTTCAAAGGAAATGGGCTCTCGTTTTCATCTTTGAAGATCAATTTTATTTCCTTGATAGTGACTCCATCCTCCACCAGAAAAGCACTCAACCAAAGAGATTCTAAATTCAAAAGGATTAAGAGATAAAAGGTGTTACACACCCCTCTCTCCAAGCTACTCTAATAGCCCAGTATGGGAATGTTTAGGCTCAATTTCTAATTAAATCCAATAAAGTGATTGCTTTAAATCCCAAAATTTGAAAAGAACGCTTCCAACTTCTTCTAAAATTAATTTGACGTGATGTTATCAAGCCTTAGATAATATTTTACCTAAGATCCTCACCTCTCTACCACTTTATCTCATCTCAAAAGAAGTTGAAATACAAGTCCTCCAAGATTTCAAAACTTCAAACAACATAAAAACAAAATGAACCTAAGAACTATAAGTTTAACCAGTAAGTGAAAGGCTCACCTCTCGTATGTAACCTTATTGATGAAATTCTAGCAACAAAATCAGACGAAAAGAGTACTTAAAGGAGCTCAAGAGGGGTTTGAAACTATTAAATGCTTACATTTCTTACAAATCTTAGACTTGAAACACAATGGGCAGATTTAGAGTTTTAAGTTCAAATACCTGGGGGTTTTCACATGAATAAGACCTTTACAAGTGTTAGGAATATTTTTGAGGTCTCTCCTCTATTTCTTCCTCATAAAAATCACCCTTAGGGCTTGAGTTAGATCTCTATTTATAAAGAAAAGATGGGGAAAATGTCTAAAATTTACCCAATCAGAGACCTTGGGCTTCAAAAGAGATTTTTCATGGAAAAGGCTAAAGTTTTTCCACGAAAAAGGTGTTCACTCAAGTTTTCCTTCTTAGTGAAATGATTCTTTTTGATTTGGGGGTTGTGTCATTGCAGTTTCATATTAAGGGTTGTCAGTAGCATAAAATGTAAATTTGACTTGAACATAAATGTCATTTTGTCTTTTCATGACTTTAAGTGAGGGTATCTTTAGGTTGTTGGGTATCTTAAGTCTATTAGGCCATATTTTATTGGTCCAAACAGGTAAAGTATGGAGCGGACCTTATCCACCACCCTTTTTAGGTCTTAAGTTAGGAGTTGATAAGACAATTTAATTTGACGTATCAAAATAGAATATTTCTTGTTTAATAATCAAACGAGTGAATTAGGTCGTAAAATTTGGCATACCAGTTTTTTAGGTCTCTAAATACAGTTATGAGGTCTAATTGGTCAAATAAGGATGGGATCATGAATATCCATGGAAGGTAAGCTCTTATTAACAATATTTGTTAGAACATAATCTTTACTCGATGTTGGGTCAAACAAAGGAACTTTGGAATGCAATTTGGAGGGTAGGCATTTTTAACGTTCCGAATCTGATAGAAAAGATAGATTTGTGATCAGAGATGTGGATAGAAGGATTTAGTTCATATTAAGATTTTAGCTTATGGCTCACCAACCAATAAAAAGGTCTAAAATGGAATCCTGTTTATTTTGGGTAGAATTGGAGGTATTTAAAGCTGAATCTAATAGATGCTTTATTTAAAGGATTATGGACTTAGAATATGACTTTTTGTATGATTTAATCATAAACATCAAATGGGAATCTTTGTCAATCGGATGGTTAATCAAGGAAATTTTAAGTTAAAACATAGTGTGTGGGCATGGTTTGAGATAAGGAGTCAAGTCGATCGTTCCGATCTGAAAAAGTAGTTGATCTTGGTTGCCTAGCCTTATTCATTAAGGGATGTCCAAATGGAATCTTGGTATTTTTTAGGTTTATTGTTATAGATTCAAGGCAGGATTTAGGGGTTGGTTGTATCTTAGCATCCTTGAAGCAATGAATGTGTCAAATTTGGATTCGTAGAGTTAAGGTTTGAATATCGCATAGATTAAAATAGTTAAAGAGGAGGTTGGTGTGATAAAGATGGATCTTTAAGGTCTAGTCATGAAGTTCAATACAAAACTAAGTTTTAGTTTCCTAAGTCCAAGAATCATGTAATTGGAGGTTTGATGTTGATATCAATGTTGTCGTTTATCGAAGATTGTGTCAAAGGTAGGGATTTTGTGTTTCGACAAGTTTCAAGTTGATCTAGTAGCTAGCCCTTAACAAATGGGTAACCAATGTTCCCTTCTCAACCCATTCAAGTGTAGCACAAGGTTTCATAATTAGGGGTCTAAACAGATCGATTTCGAATCGGATTAGGCAATATCCGAATTCGAATCCGATTAAAAAATTAGACTCGATATCCGATGGATATTGAAAATTACTATTCGAATTCGAATCCGATTAAATATTCGAATATTCTATTCGAATTTGAATTCAACTAATTAATTATTTTAGGTAATTAATAAATATATAAAATAAATATTTTATTTATATAAATATAAATTAATTATTATATATAAATTATAGAAAAATTTTAAACATTTTATATATTATATAAGAATTAAATAATCAGTCAAATTCAGATATTTATCAAATTGAATTAGGTCATATCCAAATTCAACCAGTTAGATATTCGAATTATCCAAATTCAATTAATTATGTTGAATCTCAAATTCAAAATCGAATTCTCGAATACCATTGACACCCCTATTCATAATACTAAGACTGGTTCACCAGTTTTCTAATTAAACTAGTTGGTTAGCTAGTTTTGACCATTTTTTATGAAATATGGTTTCCAATGTATGACCAAATCAACTAAAGGCTCGGGTCATAGTTTAATCAATTCAACTAGCCAATTTGGGTTGGTTTTCTAAACAATGTAAAGTGTTTGACCAATTCTTCCTTTCTCTCTTTCTTTCCTTTTTCTCTTTGCTAGTTTAGCCAACCAACTCCTCAAATTTTTAGGATATAGACCACCACCACTATAGCCTTACAATTAGTATGACTTTTTAATATTTTCATGTACCCTTTTGTTAAATTCGCAAAAGCTTAACATCTTCTTTATGGAGAGGTGAATAGTCAAAAGGGAACTAAAGTGTGAAAATTAAGCATAGGGGCCCACTAACCCATAAGTTGTGTGCTTGTATTTAACTCAACAATGTCATACAAAATGCTTATTTTTACTAATTTGTGTGTCTTCTTTATTGCCTTTTGTATGTTGTTTCTTTCTTTTGTATGATTATTTGACCCAGTCAAGTGCCACCCAGGGTCTCGATTACTAGCCCTTGACACATGGGCAACCAATGTTCCCATCTTGACCTTATGGGTACAAATCTTATAGAGTTAAAATTTCTTCGACTATGTATTGAGTATTTCAAGTAGAATTGTAGACAACGTGAACTTTATAGTTTATTCTTTGATTGTTGGTCTTGGAAAACTTTGCTACATGGATAAACTAGTCGGAATTATGATTTATTAACTAAAAATTAATGAAGAAGGGCTATGATATTCCAAAGGTTTCCACATATTATCATGAGAAACATTAATATATTTTAGGAGGAGTTCTTAATTAATAATTTATAACCTTATTCTCAAATGTTAAAATTAATTAGGTTCAATTAGATATCAAACATGAATATCCATGTCTTTTCCCCATTAACTAAGAATAGGGATAAACTAAGTAGCTTGGGGAAAGTCTAGTCCTTTTTTAATGTTAAGTCTATGCCCATATATTAAAACTAAATATGCCAAGCTGGCACTTTCTTGCCTTCTATTTTCTTCTCAGACACTTATCGTTTCTTTGATTTTTTTCTTATTTTTCTAATTTTGGAATTGAACAAAAAAACTTAAGTGCCCAATCAGCTTTAAGACATTTAACTCTCCTCATTAACTCTCTCTCTCTCCTCTATCCATTGATTCTTTTAATTATCTCTCCTCATAATTATGCCATTATCTTTCCCCTTCAAAAACCCATGCCACTATTCTATGTCCTCTCTATTACTCTATTAAATTGCCTAAAATTCACAAACTTTGTCTATATCTGTATCCATTTCAATTTATGATAGCTATAAATATAACTCTAGCAAGTGCACTAGTTATCAAATAGTATAAAAATATCGTTCCTATGAGGATTTAACAAAATAAGTATTAGAAATATAGCCTTCCTTAATTATTTGGACAATTGAATTTCAGATTTGAAGATAAAAACTAATGAAAAGCATAAAAAATGAAAACAAGAGCAAAAGTAACAATGCTGAAGTATGTAATGATTGGTTAAATTCGTTAGGGCTTTCAGTCCACCTAATCATTCCAATGAATATTAATGGATGAGATTATCCAAGATAATTTGTCATTCCCATAAGCTGAAGTCTTTCTAATTTTATTTAATATTCTCTCTCGAGATATACTAAAACTACTTCTATTAGGTAACCCCTTGATCTCTCGACTAGAGTTCTCAAGATAGAAGGACATTAAGTCCAAGGAAAAATTATTATATTCAGATGAATCATGTGTATATACCCCTATATACTATTCAATTCATACCATGAATTATGTGGTCAGCTATATGAATTCCTCTCTCGATTCATTCACATACGCCAAATCAATTAAGAGATGGTCATTCCTAATAGCATTAAACAAGATAATTCATAGACTATATGGAAATCACGATCTTGAATAAATCAGAATAAAAATATATTCATTGATATGATTAGGCTTTCCATAACTCTAACTACAGATAAATTAGTTCATACTAGCAGAAATAAAATAAACAAGAGGAAAGAAAGAACTCATGGTGTCGCCCTTAGAGCTGAGGTCTCCTCTTCTCCTTGCCGCCACCTTCTTCTTGCTTTCTTGACTGATTGCTCCTCTGCTTCTTGATGCCTCTCTAGTCCGCCCCCTACCCCTTTATATAGCTTAAGGGGAGGGGGTGGTCTCCTACTCTTTCTTGAAGTTAATCTCTCAAAAATAGAAAGTCATAGTCTAATCCTACTCTTATCTCTTTATCTAATGAACTCAATCTTTTTGTCTTTATGGGAATACATCATAAATTTAGATCTGATAGGACTCTTCTCAATTTCTTGTTCTTCGATTCGTATTAGACCTCCTTTGCGAATTGGGTTGTTGCCAAGCTCTTCTACAAGTAGGGCTTAAGCTGCGGACTGGGCCTTCCTACGAATTTTCCCAACTTTGGGCCCGGATTTGACTTCAATGCAGGATGAATCTGCAAAAGCCCAAAACATGAAAATTGTGGATTTTTCTCTTATCCATCCATTGGGCCTTGAATCATCCCAATCGGAGTTATGATACGCGAGTTAGGCCCAAATTACTGAACGGTGCCAAAACTACAAAAAATCATTCGATTTGCCTTTCTTTGCTTCTGATGCCTTCTTTCATGCCCTGAACTGAAATACAAGAAATATGAGTCAAATTAAGTACTAATTAAGTATGCAAGACAGAATATTTGGGGATAAAAATGTGATAAATTCTACTCTCATCAAATCCCCCACACTTAAACTTTTGCCCGTCCTCGGGCAAGACAAAATTCAATAAAAATTAATACAAAAACAAACTAGCTAGCCTACTGAGTTTTAAACGCAATTCTCATTTATCCTTCTTCACAAATATTCTAGGTTAACTATTTCAAACCGTTGAATCAACACAACCAAGTCACACATGAATCATTCATCAGTCAATCCAATTTTTTCTACTGCAAACCAGATAGTAAATCAGGGAAAACATTTCTCCTTGGTGGAAGTGAGTGCATTTTATGCTCCATCTCACTTTTAGCATTACTTGGTCAGTAAGTGCATCTTATGCTCCATCCTACTGTTTGAATTGCTGGCTAGTAGGTGCATTTTATGCTCCATTCTACTATTGAATTGCTTGGTTGGTAGGTGCATTTTATGCTCCGTCCTACCAATTGAATTGCTTGGTAAAATATTTACCAAACCTAAATTTAGGACTAGCTTAAAAGGAATGGCTTCAGATGAATGGTGTACTTTCTGATCATATTTCTTTACTCAGTTCACAAGAATTTTCCTAGAATATTATTTCAATTGATTTCAAAAGAGTTGAGTTTTTTTTTTTATGCAGAAAAACACGACCTAAATCAAATTTTAAAACACAACCTAAATTCTAACCTAAATCCTAAATCCCCTCCCCCACACTTAAAACTTACATTGTCCCCAATGTGAGGTTAAATGCAAAGAAAGGGCAGAAAAAACTAAACTAGAAATGTAAAAACAAAAAAGAAAAAGAAAAACAAACTTCCTTATCATAAACCGGATCCTCCAACTCTCGTGGTAGCAACTTTCGGTTTTTTCCCCTCTCATCCATCATAGGCGGGTTTAAATATGGAATAGGGACCTGCAAAGAAGAGGGTAACAATATCTTATTAGAAATCAGGAACATCATATAATGAGCATTACCATGTCTGGACTTGGACCCTTCTTGACCGGCCTCCAAATTGTTCAAAACCTCCTTAACTTCTTCATCCAAATTATCTTTCAAAACTCTTTCAGGGTAAGGGAGAGGAACTTTAATAGCATCTAAACTCAGTTTAGGTGTACTCCCTTCAATCTCCATTTGAGAATCGGATGCCTCAACTTCCTTGTCATCATTCTGGGTCTCACCAATTGTCTTCCCACTTCTTAAGGCAATGGTGTTTACTTGCTCTTTGGGATTCTTCTCCGTGTTGTTGGGGAGCCGTCCCTCTTTTCTTTCTGACAACAGATTTACAATCTGCTCCATTTGAACTTCTAAGTTCTTGATCGATGCTTCCTGTTCTTGGAATTTTGCTTCAATAGCATTGATAAACTTAGAAATCATCTCTTCCAAATTACTCTTTTTTTCTTGTGGGGGTGGCTGTTGTTGGAATCCCATGAGTGCCTTTTGCTGATTATTGCTCCATGAAAAGTTTGGATGATTCCTCCACCCTGGGTTGTATGTGTTTGAGTAGGGATTGAAATTCGACGTACCAGCATGAGAGATAAAATTAGCATTCTCATGTGAAGTAAAAGGACTACCTAATGGTCAATCAGAATTACTATGTCCTATTTGACCACAGAAATCACATGGGATGCTAGATGATTTAATTGCTGCAATATTAAAAGTATCCAATTTCTTATTTAGATTAGCAAGTTGAGCAGATAGGGCTGCAAGGGGATCGATTTGGTGTATTCCTTTTTGATTGGTTCGGTCATTACTCTATTGGTAGTTGTTTGATACCATATCATAGGCTTCTTTTGGAGTTTTACTCATGATTGTGCCTCCTGTAGCTATATCGATAATGCAGCAATTAGATGGAGTAATACCATTATAAAAAGTTTGAATTTGATGCCAAACTAGTATTCCATGGTGAGGATACTTCCCAAGCATCTCTTTAAATAAAGAGCAAAATCCAAATTAACCAAGTTTAACAAGTTCTAATATTATTTTAGGATTAAATCCCCAGCAACGACACCAAAAACTTGATAGCTATAAATATAACCCTAGCAAATGCACTAGTTATCAAATAGTATAAAAATATCATTCCCCACGAGGATTTAGCAAAATAAGTATTAGAACTATAGCCTTCCTTAATTATTTGGACAATCGAATTTCAGATTTGAAGAAAAAAACTAATGAAAAACAGAAAAAATGAAAACAAGAGCAGAAGTAACAATGCCGAAGTATGTAATGATTGGTTGAATTCGATAGGACTTTCGATCCACCTAACAACTCCAATGAATATTAATGGATGAGATTATCCAAAATAATTTGTCATTCCCATAAGCTGAAGTCTTTCCAATTTTATTTAATATTCTCTCTCGAGATATACTAAAACTACTTCTATCAGGTAACCCCTCGATCTCTCGATTAGAGTTCTCAAGATAGAAGTGCATTAAGTCTAAGGAAAAACTATTATATTCAGATGAATCATGTGTATATACCCCTATATACCATTCAATTCACACCATGAATTATGTGGTCAGCTATATGAATTTCTCTCTCGATTCATTCACATACGCCTAATCAATTAAGAGATGGTCACTCCTAATAGCATTAAGCAAGATAATTCATAGACTATATGGAAATCACGATCTTGAATAAATCAGAATAAAACTATATTCATTGATATGATTAGGCTTTTCACAACCCTAACTACAGATAAATTAGTTCATACTGGCAGAAATAAAACAAACAAGAGGAAAGAAAGAACTCATGGTGTTGCCCTTAGAGCTAAGGTCTCCTCTTCTCCTTGCCGCCACCTTCTTAAATTGTAATTATTAATAAAGCTTAATTATATTGAAATGGAGATATTCGATGATATATTATTAGGCTAAATAATCTACTTCCATTTAAAAGAAAAATAACTTTTAAG
The DNA here is from genome assembly GCF_056320005.1 of Nelumbo lutea. Classification (NCBI taxonomy): domain Eukaryota; kingdom Viridiplantae; phylum Streptophyta; class Magnoliopsida; order Proteales; family Nelumbonaceae; genus Nelumbo; species Nelumbo lutea. Next base: position 69,219,471 of record NC_142686.1, read on the forward strand.
TTAATCAATCAAACAAATTGCATTTCAGAATAAATATTATTTACTTCACCCAATAAATAAAATCAATGTTTTTTGCCTCTATGTCATAGGTTAGCGGTTCAATTATTCGGGTTGGATGAGTCAAATTGTGACATGTCATCCATTTATATATGTAGAATATATGTTCCATTTGTTTTTATTTTTTTTATAATCTGAATCTTTAAGTTGTAAATTGTAAGTTGTAGATAGAGAGTGCTCCATATCCAAAACACTAGTTTAATCTTGTTTGTTGGAGCCATGCAGTTAAGCTAAATTGGTTCTCATGAAAAGTAAGTGTGGGACAGTGGATATATGTTCAAGGATAAAGTGATAAAGCACTGCCAACATGTGCAATGGGGTTATGATAAATGAAAAAATTGACGTCTCATGGTGTATTAAGAAGCAGAATCATGTTGCTTCACAAGGCCAAAGAGAAACTTATGGGATCTCACAAGAGTAGTTCGTGTGGTCAAACCAGCTTGCCCTCGTGAGGTCAGACTAATTTCACCTCGCAAAGTCCCATTTTCCCTTTCCCCGTGGTGACATTTTCTTATTAACTTCCAAAGTTGAGTCCATCCTTATTGGCTTACATCAAGAATCTCTTGTTAGAATTTTGGTTGGAGAATGTGAAGATGTTACCACATAGTACACAACTATCAAGAGTTGAAGAGACGACACAGGTCCCACCACCACTGCCAAAAGATCTAGTACAACTAAATCTGTTGGGACTAAATGTGGAGATCCCATCCATCGAAGAAGAGGACAAAGCTATTCATGATGATAATTGGGTCAGTTCAGTCAAAAGGTTACATGAGTTGTAGGACCTTTGATCAAATGGAGGAACTATGAAAGTAGAGAATGGATAGGATGGATTAGAAGCAAGATCAGCTATTCTAGCTTTTGTAGAGACATTTTATAACACTAAGAATTTAGCTAACAACAACACCAACAATCTCAATGCCACTAGACTCACCAAATCTAGATCTAGAAGAACCAATAGGAGGCCATCCAGCATTAGGAGCAGCCAAGGTTCACTAAGAAACTAAGATTCTGACAAGATTTCCATCACCTAAGCAACCTTTACCAACAATATATTGTTCGCCATCCCTAACCACAATAGATCTAGGCTCAACGACACCAAAGTAGAGGAAGGAAAAAGTCCAACACTTCTAAAGAGGATATAGTAGAATGTCTTCAATTAATAGTTTCTAAGAGCAAACCAAAACCTTTGTCCTACTAGAGACCCTATCCTATCAACATCGCATAGAAACCTTATCCAGATGGTTACTAGACATCATTAACGTAGCAATTGTACAATGGAGAGTCGAGGAATGCACAAGAACACATTAATAATAATGAGGATACCTTGGAACACTATTCCACCAATAGAGATCTAAAATTGAGGGAGATTTAGAAGACACTCATGAGGCTAGCATACACATGGTTTGTGAATCTAGTGTCCAACAATATTGAGACTTTGGATGACCTAGTGGAGAAGTTTGAAACAAAATGGTTTACAGTGGAGAGAAAGCTAATGCTAGCAGATCTGATGAATGTGAAGCAATACAACTAAGAGGAAGTAGAAGACTTTGTTATGAGATTCAGAAGGGAGTCATTGAGGCTACTTGGGGAGCATGATAAAAGGATTTTGGTGGATGAGTGCATATGAGGTATGAAGCCCAACCATCACATCTGGTTGGAGAACTTGGGGATAAAGAAGTTTTCGAGCTTGTGGTTATGTGTAAAGCATAACAGCAAGCCAATAAAGAAAGTAGTAGAGCAACAATAGGGTTTGGAGTATGGTGTTGTCAATGCTCGATTTTTGCTCAATCCACCATTGCTTCATCCCAAACTCCCAATCAAACATCTTTGATCCCTCCAAAACACCAAAAAACCTAACTCTTAGACCAAAAACCCCCAAATCCACTATTAAATCTGCCTAATACCAACCTAATGGCCCCAATTAACCCCATTTACACCTCAACCATTATATCAACTAATAGCATCTAACTCCATACATGCTAAAATACCTACCCATTAAATTTCAACTCAAGATTCCTTTATTTACCTCTCCTTCAAACCAATATTCCATTTCAAGTCATCTCATTAGCCTAAACTCTTGTTACCCAAATCCCCTTTATCCTAACACCTCAAAACTTATCCTAACACCTCAAAACCAATCATACCACACCATTGAACTCCAACATTTCCAAAGTACCTGCATGCCCATAGAATTTAAACCAAAAACTCCCTCATTTACCCCTTCATCAAACCGAGACTTCATTTTAGATCCTCTTATTGACCTAAATTTCCACAATCTTGACCCTTTAGAACTAATCAAACAACACCATCAGATCCTTGACACCCTAAAACCCCTACTTACAAAATTGCATCTCAAAATACCTTTGTTTACACCTCCATCGCATAAAGATTCCATTTCGAGGCTTTTTATTGGTTAAACCACTCCCCTTCCAAATTTGCCTGAACCTTGAGCCTATTTGGATTAATCTGACCTTACCAATTAATCCAAAATTCCCAAAAACCCTGTCTATATCAAATTTTAACCAATAATACCATTGTTTGCCCCTCCATCTAAAAAATTCTATTTTGGCCAATTTCTTTAGCATGCACACATAAAACTACTATGTATACTCAAACCCATCTTCACCCTCCATTTTTTTTACCCAAAATCCCCACCATTAAACCAGAATATCAATTCGAACCTTTTATACCTAGAATTATGAAAATACCCCCAAAAGGCCCAAAATTTACCAAACTACCCATATCCCCACATAAAATTTTAAGCTAAAGTTTTCTATTCAATCAAATCATGAAAGAACTACTATTCATCATCTTCCTTGTTATGACAAAGAAGTGAGAGGTGGCTATCCTTGCTTCAACCTCCCTCCCTCCCTTTCTCTCTACATCCTTCCCTTTCTTTCTTTCTTTCTTTCTTCTTCTTCTTCCGTCTTCAGTTACTATTCATCCCCTTCTCAATGAGAGAAAGAGGAGCTCCATTGACAACCCCCTTCCGTCAAACTCACCTAACAGCTTACATCTCATTGTTTCTTGACCTCATTTCCATTCCCATCATCTCTCTGGATACACCATTTCCAGCCACCCTAACCAAGCACTGGTCCCCCTATTTTTCTCCCTTTAGTTAGTTGAGCCAAGCTTATGATAGTAGCCATGGCCTAAGTTTGTCCCTCAGTTTCAAACAAGAGATACATCTAACAATTTTCTATCTTATTAGTTCCTCGGTTGCAAGTACTTATCGACTTTAATGTTGGAGAGAGCGGTTTTGAACACAATACAGTGTCCCCAATGGTAATGATCAAGTCTAGACTGAAATCTTACAGGTAAGTTCTATACTCTTCGTTCTTTTTTGGGGGAAGAAAATTCTATATTAGTACCCTATACTTTGGGCCTAGTGTCACTTTGGTTCTCGAACTTTAAAATGTGCTAATCTAGTCAATTTTGTACCTACCGTTAACCAGACATTAGTATTCTCGTTAGAGGACTTCTAACCTTCATAGCCTATGCTTGACCTTATTCGTGCCTAGCCAAAGGCTCAAAAGATTCAAACTCTATTGGAGTTTCTTCGGGGTTCTTCATCGTAACAACATCATATCCTAACTCTGACCATTCTACCACTACATGCTCGTTTAGATCTACAGCATCCTTGTATATAGTTGTAGTGACAAAATCAGGATGCACCACAGCTTTCATGGGAGCCCCCACCATCTCTGGCGGTTGCTCATGTACCGAAGATGCAACTATAGTGATGATGATGCTGTTAATGATATCGTAGAGATAAGAAGGCATAAGCCAAAGAGAGCAGAGACCCCATATCAAAGGAACCTCAGTAGCTACAAACTCCATTAGACTAAAATCTATATGAGCCAAATCGGTTGTCAAAGGGACAACATTGTCACATGATTCCATTTGTTGGCCCCATTTCCACTCCTTTGTAATTTCCTTCTTTTATTTGGGTTGTAATTACAAATACAGCCCCTAACGTTTTTCTCCAAAATGGCTTGCGCAAGTCGGTCATTTTAATGTTTAGCAAAGAAAAAATAACACATCATATGGAGAGCTCCTCCCTCCTACTAAAAGCCTTTGCCAAAATTTTATACTCTCTCTCTCTCTCTACTCCTGATCTACAGAGATGCAGGTAGTGCATCTCGGCTTTAGAAGAGAAGCGCACAATAATTCAAAAGTTTAGATGGTGACAAGACCCATTTGGGTGCTTTTTCTATCCAATCTGAGATATGGATTTTCTAAATTTTGGGATTTGATTGTGAATCATGGAATATATCTTTAGAAGATGTAGCTAAGGGTGGCCGACTACCAGTGCCCAATCCAAAGGAGGTTTTCTTGTTGGATCTAGGGGCTTTTTGATTTTTTCATAGTTGCAGCTCTGGTGTTGTTTGCCATTCATCATCACCATGACTACCTAGTTGAATAGTAGATATAGGTAACTGAGATCCGATTGCAAACCTTATAAAGTGGGACTGGACTCTTCTTACCTTTTCCATTTGGTTCCCTATTGCGAAATTTACAAAAGTGAGAGAAGCAGGTGAAATGAGAGCTAGAGATGATCCTTTCTCTATCATGTCTCTCTCCCATATTTGATTTGGGTCAACGCAACTATACACTGTTTACTCTATTCAGTCTCAAGGTAGAAAATGATGAATAGTGTTTTTAAGGGTAGTTTTGACATTTTAAAAGTTTTAAACCGCACATGTCATCACATGACATAGATAACTGATGGATTACTAACGGTAGGAACTAAATCTACAAGCTTTGGAACTTTAGGTACTAGATGGACACATTTTAAAGTTTGGGGACCAAAGTGACACTAGGCCCAAAGTACAGGGTACTAATATGGAATTTTCACTTTTTCTTTTGTTTCCTCCTTCTATTTTTCTTGCATCTTGCAATGATTGGAAGTTGAGGGATATAGAGAGAGTCCATGAAACTAATGAAACCAATTCCTATAAGTTCTCTATGCCTTCCTAGCTCTGCCGAAGTTTTCCCCAAGTATATTGATCCTCACATGGTTTGGTTTGAACGGAATCTATTTGCTAAGTTTATAGAGAATGGATTGTTGTTTCATTTCCTTTTTCTCTCTGTTATCTATTTTCTTTTACTAGTAATTTCCACTGTTAATGAAACATCCGTTTAGTTAGAAGCATTAAGTTATGATTGAAGATTAAATTCCATTTTCTCATTTTCTTGGTTCAAGTTAATATTAACTCAATGTTCAAATATCTCAGTTGATGGCTGATTTGCATAGACTATTTGTTCTATTTTCTTCTTCATTTACATGAATCGCAAATGGAACAATTGTTAAATTTAGCCTCTGGAGATTGTGACGAGAGACCCCTTTTTCTTATTTTGATTGTGTAATCCCCCTGATACCAGAGCCGAAGAAGGTAACGGACTTGAATGCTCCAGTGTACAAGGACCTGTAGCAGTTAGGATAGGAAATATTAAGTGAATAAATAATGCATCAATAATAAAAAAAAAAGATGAAAAAAATCAATAAAAAAAGAAAGGGAAAGAGATTTGAGGTGATTTGGTATGTCATTAGATTAAATTGAGGAATGAAGAGGGGTGTCGGTTATCGAGAGAAAAAAAATTTTGAAACAAAAAGAAATATAAAAATAAATGATTAGGTAAAAAGAAAAGAAAGTAAAATAAAAATAATAAAAGCATGTAATAATGGGCTTAATATAAAAATCATTAGCTAGTTTGGCAAGATAAGGATATAATTTTAAAATGGAGAGGTTTAGAGGAAAAAGAGTAGTCTGATCAACAATTAGTAAATAAATATACCAACAGGACTCCATAAGAAAAATAACAAAAATCTAAACAATTGATAAAAATGAAAAGGAAAAGGAAAAAATAAAAAATATATATACAATAATGATAAAAAGTAAAATATATATGATAAATAAAAAATAACCAAATGAAGAAATAAATGAAAAAATATAAAAATATAAAAAAAATTAAAAATATAACATAATAATAATAATGATGATAATAAATAGAAATAGAAATAAGGAGGATTTATTTTGTGTTGGCTTATTGTAGTTTGCTTTCTCTATTATTAGTATTCTATTCATTGATTAAAAAATTATTTATCTGTGCATGTGTTTACTTGGAACCCCATGTGCCCCACCTATTGGACTTGGGAGAAGGGTGCCTAACCCCTTCCCTATCCCTTCCAAGTCTTACTTAGATTGGTTCAACCAGTAACTTAGGTCTTAGAGTCTTTATAAATGAAAATGAATTTATTGATGTAATTCCCAGAGGTCCCATCACCTTAGTAAGGTAGGAGAGATATAAGGTTAACTCCTGGCGAGGCAGGTTTTCATCAGGTGGACATGCATCCCCTAGGTAAGGTTCGAGAAGATTGCTTCGCACCTCACCAGCGAGGTCAAAGTTCAAAGTTCCCCCCACCATTCTCTTATACCAAAAATGAGGTAGTTCTCATCATGAGAAGGCCTATTGCAAATGATAAGATTAAGCAACCCTAACCCTCATGCCCCCCACTAAAGAAGAGAAGCGAGGCCCATCTTTTGTGAGTTTCACCAATTCATGATACATGACCTGACAAACTATTATAGGTTAAGAAAGTTGTTTAAGGAGTTGGTCTATTTTTAGGACCCCATATAAGTAAAAGATGATTTTTCAATGATCATGTTATGCAATAATTCCAGTCATTGGAGTGGTGAAAAATCAATTTTTTATTGAAACCGTAATGTTGAAATTGCATGGGAGAAAATACTAAGTTTTCTCCTCTTGGATCAAATGGGTTTTGGACCATGAAAGGTTTGATCTTTTGAGTCAAGAATCAGTGCATTACTTGATTTTGAAGTCCACAATTCAGAATTCAATGTGGGGTTCACACATAAGTCAAATCTTCCTTAAATCACTACAATAAGTTGAAGATAGTGCAACTTTGAACTTGTAGTCTTGGATAATTTCTCCAGAAGTTACAACAGCAAGGGTCTAACCTTACTCACATTTTTGGGAAACATTGTTTACCCGAAACAGATATGGAAGAGTTCTAAAAAAATAGATAAAAGGGCTAGTCGAATGGGGTTCAAAACCCTTGTCAAAAGCACTCACAAAGGTAGGGTAGAATTCAGCTAGTAATGATAGAATGAGATGGATCCGATCCCTTCATGTTTCAATCTATTTATAGACTTGGGAGGGCTGCATAAGCCCTCTCCTAATCTAATTACAACTCATCACTTATTTAGGATAAGATAAAAGATAGTCCAGATCTCTTAAATCAACTAATGGATTGGAAGAGTTGGGATCATCTACCAACCAAACACCTTTCAACACCCTACCATCTTGATCTAACACCACATATCTTGTTATAAAACTAGGGCTCACAATAAAGTAGGACCCACCATGTATGAGATGTGTGAGGTTAGATGTTCTTGGTAAGGTGTTGGAGCATATTTTGTTGGAAGTGAGCCAAATTCATATTAGAATCCATCTAAGTAGTCTAAATAGTCGAATCCTAGTCTTAGTAGACTTTTCTACCATATAGTTTCACTAGGACTAATGTGAGACATCTAATTATCCATTAGAACTATAATAACTTTGAAATTAAAAAATCTTATCCAATTGGGAGACTATAGCTTGTATAGTGTAGAACCCAAGGTTCAAAATATTGATACAGGTCGATACACTAGTAGGGCGTATTGGCCTGTATTGGTGCTTTTAATTTTCTCTATTTTTTTATTTTTTTAATATTGTTCAAAGGGGCAGATTTAAGGCCTGTCTACCCCCCAAACCATTGTCTAACACGAAACACGCCTTGTAGGGGCGTATCAGGAAGGCCCCAATGATACGTATCAGCCAATACAACTCGATACGTATCAAAATTTTAAACCTTGGTGGAACCCACAACTTAATAGGAAAGCCAACGTGTCACATGCTTTATAGGCTAATTCGACCCATGCTGATACGGGCTTAAGTATAATCAGGCCCATAAAGTGTCTAAACACTTACCATCCTAAAAGCCTAAGTCCATTGGTTCAGCACATTATGTAATTATCAAGTCAATACAACCCAATTAATCATCTACAATTAATCACTTTTCTAAAAATACTTGACACCACATTAATACAAAAAAGAAAAACTTATATAACTTTATAATGCAAATTCATCATATCTATTACCATAGCCTCACAAAACTTTCTAGGTGGTAGGTTTCACAAACTATATGGCACTTAGCCAAAACAAAAAAAAAAGGGAGAAAGCAGAATGAAAGCACATATAATGAAAGCGAAAATTTGCCTCTTAAAAAGATAGTTAGAGGAATTAAGAATTGCTATATATTAGAATGTACATAGTACACATTTCCAATTCCGAGCATCCCATTAAATTGGGTCACTTTAAGGCTTTGGAATGAGGAGTCGCCACCCATCTGAGTGATAAATATGGAAGCGATGGGTCTCCCAATGCTCAAAAAGTAAAACATGATTCTTATGCCCAATTCAAAGCTTTTCTAGGTACTTTTTAGGGGAGAGAGGAAAGGTATTACACATCCCTCTCCCATAAGTAACATGTAGTACCATTCTCCTACTAATTATAAAAGAAAAAAAGTTAGAAATAACAATACTAACAAGAATGATAGTGGTTTTGCCTATCAAAGAGGATGGTTCAACCCATCCATTCTCTATTCAAGTGTGGAGAACCCTCAGAGGAGAAAAGGTGTATAGACTGCATGCCATCCTCCTTTTCACGGTTTCCCTCAATCCTAATAAGCAAATGAGGAAGTCCAAATCACAAGTGAGTTGATCCCCTATGAACAACCTTAGGGCTCACTAATCGCAATCCCACCAACCATAAGAAAAATCATCACGGAATCAAAATAGCAACAAAAATAAAATTAAAAAAAAACATCATAATAATTTGAATTGGGTTAAAATAACCAATAAAAACATTAAACTTGTATTCTAACTCCCAAACAAATGGGGTTCAAGCATGCATGCTTCACTTATCCTAAACAAAACTAAATTGAAAGCCAGGAAATTGAGTAGATTTTAGCATTAAGTTTATTCGAATTGGGTTAAAGGAAACACTAGTAAAGACATATGACATCACTAAAATCCTCCAACAAATTACTCTAACATGTTTCCTACACTTAACCCTAATAAAACCTAATTCCAAATCTCATAATATCATCCAACATCATGAGAATCACATATTAAAGTTAGGGAACAAGATAGAACATTAACAAGATTTAAGAAAAAGGAAAAATTAAAAATAGAAAATAAAATGAGGTGCACAATTCACTTATTTGTGACCTTTGATCATGTTGAGGGCAATGACCAAATTTGTTGAGAGTACAAGGGGCAGGATTAACATAGTGGGAGGATCCTTCTTGCCTTTCACTTTCTTGGCCAAAAGTGGTGGTCTCTCTTGGTGTATAATAATATAGGGGAGCTGGCTTTCGTGTCCTTCTTTCTCTTGTTCTCTTTTCTTCATCCTAGGGCTGGTTTAGTCCTAGGATTGTTGGGTGGGCCTAATTTCTTCCTTCTTCCTTCTTTTTCTTCTTCTTTCCTCTCGCTTCTCCTTATCTGAATCACCCTTGTCCTTCTTTCTTCTTTTTTTTTCATTTTCTTTTCTTCACATGTCCAAATATGGAGAATGGCCTAGATTTTTTTGTGTTCTTTGATGATTTTTTGCTTCAATCAAATGGGAGAGGGAGATTAGGGAGTTCTAGTTTTTTTTTTTTTTTTTTGGATAGTGAAGAGGGAGAGAGAGAAAGGATTTCGGTTAGGTGTATGAGAGAAGGGGATGAAGAAAATGGAGCTAGGGTTTATTTCTTTTAGTTTTTGGAAAATGGAGGAAGGAGATGGTGATAGGAGTTCGTCCTTCTCATATGGACAATTGGAGGTGGAGGACGATGGGGATAATTTGGTTCCTCATAGGCCAAAAATGGATAGGGCACCTCTTGTTTCTTCTTTTTCTTCCTTGGGTGAAATAGCCCCTTCTTTCTTCTCCTTTTTTATTCCTCTTTCTTGTTCACTCTTTTCCCCTCTTCAGTTGACCAATTGTAGAGATTTTTCCTTTTTTTTCTATTTATTTCCTTTTTTATTTTGGTTGAAAGATGGAGTGAGGAGGAAGACGGTGGTGCTCTAGGGTTTTGGTTGTTGAGAGAGGAGGGAGAGATTGAAAGAGAAGGGCTATTAGGATTCGGTGGTATGGGGAAGAAGGAAGAGAGAGGGGAGATTCAATTAAGACAGATAGAGGAGAGTAGGGGCAACTAGGGTTTCAATTGTGGGTTCTAGGTGAAATAAGAAAGAGCTACTAGGGTTTTTTTTTTTTGTTCTCCTTGAACTGACTGTGTGAGCAGGAGTGCTAGGATTCAAATGGATGTCTTTTCTTGTTAGGGTTTTTTGGGTTCAAGGAGGAAGGAGAAAAGCATTCAATCGGGATCTATTGATTGTTATAACCAAATGGGTGGGGTGGAGTCTTGGTTTTGTTTTCTTTCTTTATTTTATTATTTTTTCTCATATAATGAACCTGGACACTCATATGTCCAGATTCGTTCCCTTCTCTCTTGAGCTTTCGTAAACAAAGTTCCTTAAAATCCTCTCTTGCATCTCCCTCATTTATTACCTATAAAGAGAGAGATCATATTGGCACCCCATGTGCACTGCACCACATCCCAACCATGTATTTGGAACATTTCCTAATGACAAGTGTTGATGTTCCCACTACATGCTGAGATGTGCATATGGTCGGGCGCCTGTGAGGTGCAAATGTGAACTCAAAAAGAGAGGGCTTTGAATTTAAATTACAAATTTCAGATTTAAAGAAGTTTTAACCATAAAAGAAAGGGAATTAGAGAAAGGGGCAGCCATTGTTTGGGAGCTTGAGGTTTTGGGGAGTGCAAGTTGGATAAGGTCGACCCTAGGGTAAAGGAAGAGCAAGGATTCAAATTTAAAGCCAAAATTAGTTATAGAGTTGTGTTGGGGGCTTTGGATATTTTCAAAATGGTTCAAGGACTTAAGTGAAAATTTTGAGGGGGTATTTTGCAAGGAGAGTTCAGATTGAAGGGAAGTGTGTTGAGAAGGATCTAATGGTTAAGATTAAATCCTAGGATTATAGAGTATGTTTTGACCAATGAGATCACGCGGAAGGGAATCTTCTTTAATGGATGGGTAAAATGGGGAATGCGATAAATTTGTCATGGGGATTGTAAGGGGACAAAGAAGGTGACAATGGGGTTTAACAGTCTTAGGGGTGTATTTGAGTAAGAACTTATGATTTAGAGGATAGTGAGCAGGGTTCAGAATTTGATGGATGCTCATCGAGATGTTTATGAAGGTGATGGCAAGGTTCAAATGTCTTGGGGGTTGTGTTACAATGATAATTTTCAATTAGGATAATTGTGACCAATGAAAAGGGTTGATTCGAAATCTTATCTAAAATTTATTAGATGGTTGATCAAGAAGTTGAGAAAGGTAATGGCAATGTTTAGGTGTCTTGGGAGCTATACTGCAATGAAGATCTTAAATTAGGATAATTATGGCTAATGAGAGGGCTCAATTTGGAATCTTATCTATAAGAGGGGTAAAATAGGCATTTTCTATCTAAAATTCAATGAATGGTTAATCGGGGCGTTTATCAAGGTGTTGGTAGGGTTAGGGTGTTTCAGGAGCTGTGTTACAATGGGGATCTTGAATAAGGATAATTATAACCAATGAGATGACTTAATTCAAAAAAAAAATTAAAGGACTTGATTCAAAATCACGTCTATAGGAGGGGTAAAATAGTTTTGGGTTTGAAAATAATTGGATTGTTAATCATAAGGTTTAGAAAGGTGTTGGTAGTGTTTGGGTATCTTGGAAGGTGTGTTGCAATGAAGATCTTGGATTAGGATAATTATGTCCAATGAGATGACTTGATATAGTCTTATTTGTATGAGGGATAAAATGGGTATTTTGGGTTTGAAATTTGATGGATGGTTAATAAGTGGGTTTAGAAAGGTGTTTTTAGTGTTTATGTCTCCCGGAAGTTGTGTCACAACGGAGATCTTGAATTAGGATAATTATAACCAATGAAAGGGCTTGATTTGAAATCTTATCTGTACAAGGGGTAAAATGGGTAATTTGGTTTTAAGATTTGATGGATAATCGAAAGGTGTTGGTAGGGTTTGGGCATCTTAGGAAATGTGCTACGATGAAAAACTTGGATTAGGATAATTACGACTAATAAGAGGGTTCAATATATAATATTATTTATAAGTGGGGTAAAATAAGGACTTTGGGTCTGAAATTTGATGGATAGTCAAGCAGTAGATTTATAAAGGTGTTGGTAGGGTTTGGCTAGCTTAGAAGTTGTACTAGGAGGATGATCTTGAATTAGGATAATTATGACTAATGAATGTAGTCAATCCAAAATCTTCTCTGTATGGGAGAGGGTAAAATGGGTATTTTTGGGTTTAAAATTTTTTGCATAGTTGGTCAGGAGGTTTAAAAGACAATGGTAAGGTTTAGGGGCCTTGTTAGTTGCACCAAGAAGAATCTATTTTGTAGGAAGGGTAAAATAGGGATTTTGGGCCTGATATTTGATGGATAGTTGATTGAGAGGTTTAAAAAGGTAATGATAAGATTTGGGGATCTTTGGTTGCCTTAGGAAGAAGATCTATGATTTGGAGAATTATGAGCAACGTTAATGGTTAATTTATAATGTTTTTCATATGAGGGGTAAATTTGGTATTTTAAGGTTTTGGGGTCTTAGGGGTTGTGTCAAGAAGAAGATCTATGATTTTGAAAGTTATAGGCAATGGAACCTATCATATTGGAATCTTTGTTTGATGAAGGGTCAAATTGGGTATTTTAAGGCTTGAAATTTGACGGAGAATTAATCAAAAGGTATATAAAGGGAATGGTAGGGTTTGGAGGTCTTGGCTTGGGAGAAGTATCTCAACAAAGATTTGTGCTTTTGAAAATTATGGACAACGAAAGTAATCGGATTGGAATCATTTTTGTAAGAAGGGTATAATGGGGATTTTGGGTCTAAAAATTGGTAGATGTATGATTATAAGGCTTATAAAGGTAATGGTGAGCTTCGGATTTCTTGGAGGCTGTGTCGAGATAAAGATTCATGATTTTGATAATTACAAGCAACAAGAGTTGTAGGATTGAAATCTTTATTTGATGGAGACTCAAATGACAGAAGATGGATGGTTGACCTAACATATGCGAATCTAAGGGTATTTGGAATCTTTTGTTAAAGTTTGATAGTCTTGAATTGGGGTTAAGGGACTTAATCTTGGATTTTGTGGTATCGGTTGTTGAGGAGTGTCAAAATGGAAGTTAAGCTTAATGATGGGTAAAGTAAAGGTAATGAGATATAAAACTTGGTAGATGCAGATCTAAGGTGTTTGGGGTTTAAGGAATGAGATAGATCTTCAATCAGATGGATAGGATAGTAGATCTAATGGTTCTATGTGTTTAAAGTCAAGTGGAGTAGCTAACCATGGATCTTGAATTAGAATCTTGGTTGTTCCAATGGTTAAATGAGGGGATTTTCATATGAGATTTGGTAAAGTGGTAAGGATTTGTATTATGGGATTAGTAGAAAGGTTTGATTATGTCAAGGATGTGTCGATCTCAGGTTTTAGGCTCATGAAGTGTCTATCATATTGTCTATTTTATCAAAATGGAATCTTTGGTGGATGAGAATTGAAATTATGGAATTTAAGGGTGAAATTTGGTGTGATTGTATGTTAAAGGTTCTTGTTTTCAAATAATTAATGGAGTTTGATCGTGTAATTGGATTGGTGATGAGGCATAATTGTGACCATTGGAAGGGATTTTTATTGTTTCAATAGTGAATTTGATGATATTTGAGTTCATGTTTGGTTTCCTGGGGTTTTTGATATGTCCTAAAGATAGTGGTGGGGTTTGATAAAAAATCCGAAGTACAAGAAGTGGGTTAGAGAGGGAATCGAGAAAAAACTCTATGCTAATAGCTACCCCTCTTTGTTCTGAGGTAGTTAGCTATAGAACAACAAAGACCAAAAGAATCATGAGGATATTTTTGTTAGGGACTATGTGAAGCATGCTTTAAGAGGTAATATTTTTCAAAGGTCAAATCTGTTGTGCATCTACCTAGCCCCCATGGAATGGTGTATTCATGGGGAACAGGACAAAGCGTGCGAGAGTGCAAGAAAAATACTTTGAAAACATAAGGAAAAAAATATAGGGGCCTAAGATTTGAAGACCTTCTATCGGGCAGAACAATTATGCTCCTTATACATCATTGTCTTAAGACTATCTATAATTTGTTTACATGATGTTATTTTGTCAAATTGTCTTTGAATAGAATTATCTAATGATGCAATGATATAACGACAGGCAAGAGAGTTCTTTTTTTCCCATTCTTAATATTCCTCTATTTTAGCCTTAGAAGCTTTTTCATCAGGAGGATCCAATGCCTTCTTGTTGTGCAATTTTGTTAATTTTTTTAGACATGAGCACAAGGTTAAGGTTGCGTATTTAGTTTACATAGTTGGGTCCTTTGAGCTTATTATCAGCTAGTAGTTATCGAATGATTCATGTGCCATTTGTGATAAATTACATAAATAAAGAATTAGTTCATGACAATAGACTTTTATCTATATTCCATTTCCATTTATTTATTACTAAGACTTTTCTCAATCTTAGAGATAGAGATATTATTCATGTCTTTAGAAAATGTGGGAAACCACATAGTGAATAGGGTTAACTGTTTTAACTACATAACTATTAGACAATGTATGCCCTTAGTTCCAATCAAATTGATGTACACTAACATTTATAAGTAAATGAATAAATTATATCATTGTTTTATGTTTAAACTAGTGTGTTTCTATGAATTTCTCTTAAAACTAAACACTTATGAGACTCGTGTTAGTTTAAAGTTTTATCAATCATTGGATAGAATTGGAAAGTCTATCTTGATAATGTTGACATTGGTGTGCTACCACAATCAATAGATGTTTAGGAGAAACACTAAACCCAGACCAATTTCTAGTTATGCCTTGGAACTTGGGGATGGATGGGCAAAAACTAGAAAGTTGCATTTAACCATAGATTTGATTATACTACATTAGATTTTGGACTAAACTGTCTTTGATGTGCCAACCAGTAAGTTCAATCAAGGGTCAAATATTTGCGCATGTTAGGGCAGTTTGGGAAATTGCCTAAGTGGGTGATTATAATAATAGGACCAACCCCTTTGTCAAACAAAGTAAATATAATGGTTTGCACTCTCTTTGATGGAAACCTAAATTGCTAATAGTTGATTTCAATTGTATTTGAAATCTAATTTGCAAAATATATTTATATATTATAATACTAATTTATGAAAAATATTTGCAAAAGGTTTTAATCTCAAGATCCATTAGAATAAAGATCGTGACACCACAGTTCGTAGTCAAGGAAGAGGTCCTTGCTTGTGCACTCCTTGCATTAAAAGATATAGGCTCCCTGCATTATTTCTTTTGGGTATTGAAGCAAACTTTTCTTCTACTAGGTTATTTCTTTCTCGACAATGATATATTGTTGATTTACTGCGCTAAAACCAATTTGATGGCACCAACATAGTTACCACTCCTATGGCACCCTCTACTAAATTATCTAGGTTCTCTAGCATGCCTCTTATTGATCCAATTGAGTATTGGAATGTTGGAATTCTCCAATATGTCACTTTGACAAGGCCGAATATCTCTTTCATTGTTAACAAGGTGTATCAATTCTTACATTGCTCAACTGAGGAACATTGGTGTGTGATAAAATAGATAGTTTCAATATCTAAAGGCTATTATTGATTTTGGTCTTCATTTTACTACGTCCTTTGATATTACTTTAATCGGTTATTCTAATGATGATTGGGCTAGTTGTTCCAATGATAGACAATCCATTGGCAAGTATTCTATTTATCTTGGTTCCAAGCTCATTGCTTGGAGTTCAAAAACACAAGCTGCAATTGCACACTCGAGTACAAATCTTGGTTCCAAGCTCATTATCTTGGTTTCAATTACCGATTTTCTAAAGGAAAGGAAGGGAAACGTTTACAAATCTTATATAGGTTTCTTTGCATTTCTCTTCCTTACCCTACTCTTTACTTCAAACCAAACATAGCATTAGTGGTCATATGGGAATAATGAGATGGCCAAATAGAGGACATACAACAAGAGGAAAAATTCTTCGGCATCTCCTTGTATTTGGTGATTGTTGGGGGTCTATGAAAGGAGAGAAAGAAAATGTCAAGAACAATTAATTCACAAGAATTAGGTGCAACTATACATTTAAGATTTGTTCTTGAAGCTCAGTTTGGAAGAAGTACAAATACAAATATGTAGAGTGCAAAACCTTACATTTTGTATTATTTTGTATGTATTGGTTAATTGAAGCTGAACTGGTACCTTTGGTTTTTTAAAAACATTGAATTGAAACCAAACTGACCGGTTCAATTGACCGATTTTTTGGTTTGGTATTTCGGTTGGTTCAATTTTTCATTTTTTTTTGCTCACCCCTAGTTAACATTTGTAACATTGAATTAAGAAAGAGGAATAGATGCAACAATGATGTCCGAAAAAAATGTAGGGGAGGACAATGCTATTAGCATGAAGTAAGATATTGAAGTGCAAACTATTAGAAAATAGAGAGAATGATGATTCAGTCCATGGTCAAAATTTTTAGGCCCAAAGTACAATTGGGGTAGGTGCCAACTCGAAATTGATGCCAATTTACAGGTGGGCATTGGTGTATAGAGTGGGGGTATTTGACTATTTGAATTTATAGGTCTATAGTGGAATTCAAAAATCTGCATTAGGCATGTCTGTACTTTTCTATAAAAAATATAGGAGGTTTCAACGATCATACCTAAAAAGATGGAAACTTGTGGATTGCATGGCACAAATTCACCCTATCGTGATCCATGACATAAACAATTCTGGTCGGGATCATATGCGAACCAAATATGATGATAATGTATGTCTAATTGTTAAAAAACTTTGGGTTTTTAAAAACTGGACTGAAATGATCAGACAATCAAATCATTTAACCTGGGAACTGGTCATGTTTCCAAGTTCATTTTTTAGATTGGATTGCATTTTTGAAAAAAAACGTTGAATTGATCAAAGAACCATTAAGCCATTCGTCAAACTGCTAAACCATTGTGGGGCAGTGGTTTGTAGTTTAATAAAAATATTTATTTTTTTTAAGATTATTAATAGAGGAAAAAAAAGAGATTGAGAGATGGGGAGGAGTTGAGTTTGAGACACAATCTCAAATATGGGAGGGAGAGAAGATTAGAGAGAAAGAAAGGCGAGCTTAGGTTAGAGATCAAAGAAATAGAGAAAACGAGATCTTAGATCTGATATCAAAGAAAGAGGTTGCCATTTCCATTGTCGGAACGTTGCCTTCTTCTTCTTCTTCCTTTCCCTCTTTCCCTCTTCTTTTCATTTTTACCTTTTCTTTTCTTTCTTTTTTGTTTTTCGAGCCATACAGCCACATAAACTCTAGTTCTCTCTTTTATAGAGATAGAAGAACCCTAATTTTCAAAGGTCAAAGCGCTTGAACCGTTCGGCTCGGACGGTCGAATCGATGATCCGAAAACCGGTGATGAAAGCGGTCCGTTTCTCGATAGTATTTTAACCCAAAAGAAATGCATCATTTCCCTCCCGCTGTCTGCTGTTACAAACGACGCTGAGCTCCGGAAGTATAAGCTGAACGGGAAAGGGAAAAAGAGACATAAATATCCAAAATTCCAAACCCTAATGGGGAGTGAAGAACCAAGTAAAGTCTCGAAGCAAAGCTGGTGCAAAGAGAGGGGAGGTGGCAGGAATATGAAGTCTGCTATTAAAAACCAGAAGAACCCTAATCGAATACCTCTAGGCCCAAACAGAGTCCTGATGAAAAAGAAGAAGATGAATACTGTGAGCAAGACCGAAAACGATGAGAAAAGCAATGTCTTACAACCGACAACTACTACTCTTCTTCCGTCACAGCAATTCGGTTTTTTCTTGGATCGTCTTAAATCTGCCAATAATCGTCTCAAACTTTCTTCTCTCGAGATGGAATCAATGGCAGGTTCCTCTCTCTCTCTCTCTCTCAGCAACCTTCTGTGGCTAATAGTAATTTGAAGAAATTCTCGGAACTCGACTGCTCTATGCAGCTTATATCTATAAAATAGACCATCAAGTATATGAGGTTGAGCTGATGTGATTTTGTTTTTAGTTGATTCAACTCTGAGCGAATGCCAACATTTCCTAGAAATAACTGGGTTATTGCTTAGGTGCTGGTTCCATTAACTAAGATGCCTAATAGGTTCCTTTGTGATACTAGTATTGTTATGAGAAATTCTTTAGTGGGTTTTGACAGTTTTGATTTCCTGCTATTTTGTATTGCTTTCTTTTATATTGGAGTGCATGCAAGTAATCTATTAATTGCCTTTTTGTTTTGAAGTATGCAGATACATGCATGGTAGAGCTATTGCAAGATCTAGAGCAGAATGCTGGTAATTTGAGCAAACATATGAAGGCTGTTTTTGGGAAGTCATGGAAAAATGTACTCTGTGAAGGGCAGCTTTTAGAGGGAAAGGTTGATCCAGGGAGTCCAGCAGTTCTTGTTATCAGTTCATCTGCCTTGAGATCGTTAGAGCTTCTCAGGTGCCACTACCTTGGCTTACCATATTTCCATATTTCGTTTACTATGTCATGCAATAATACTGCGATGTCTTCAAGTTAGAAATAACACTTTAAGCAATTTATCACTTTTTATTCTACTAATAGTTTATAGAGTTTAATGTTTACTGCACTGCATTAGGGGTCTCCGCCCATTGACAAGTGAGTGTCAGGCCGCAAAGCTATTTGCGAAACATTTGAAGGTCAATGAACAGGTAGTTTCTCTGTTATTAACTTTATTATTTCATGCAGTTTGTATTGATTAAAATGAAACGAAATGGCAAGGGCTCCTGTTTTCTCAATCACCAATTGGGGCTGTTTCATTCTTGCTGTTTTATTTTAGTTGAATGAGAAAGTTCATCAGACTATCAAATACCAATTTGATGATGAAGTATAAAACTACTAAAAACATTGTTTTAAAAGATGCCAGGTGAGGTGGAGCCAAATCTTCTTGTCTCAGCAACCTTGTGGTTGAGATAAGAGACTACTGCCTCAAATTTGATGAGGTGTATACCTCACCGCCTCACATCTCAAATTGGTGAGACATACTTCTCATCTAGACAACATAAAAAATTGAAAAATAATTTAAAACATATTAATTATAATGCTCTTTAAAAGTGAAGGAAACTTGATTATTTAGTTGGTTATGAACAAGAACAAAACAATTTAAACTCAAAATTTTCATTATATCTCTCTTAACACAAAAATAGTTTTTTTTTTGATTATTTTTGTAATTAATGTAGTAATTCATTAATCCTAATGTGCAATTCCTTATCTCAATGTACTGTGTGAGAATAACATCTCAATACATATTTCATCTCTTCCACATCTTCATCATCTTTTTCTTTCATCTTTTCTTTTCTTCATTTCCTATAACAAAAATATGGAATGGTGAACGGTGGTGGCGGTATGGTGAGGGGAAGCCTGCCATGGATGGGGGATGGGGGCGCAAGTCAAAGACGTCACTACAATAAAGGCCTGGCCTACCAGGGGTAGTTGGCGCTTCTATTGGAATGGGGATATTTTCTTAATTGAAATATAAGGTAATGGAGTCGATCTCTGTAGGAAGTTCTTGGAGTCGTGTCTAGTTGGTAAGTTCGAGGGGGAGGCTCCGGACCTAGCAGGTGCTGAAGCTTGGGTGAGGGAAGCCTGGAACTTCTCGGAGGAAGTCAAGGTGAAAATGCTGATCAATGGCTTGTTCATGTTCATTGTCCCTTCAGAGTTAGATCTGAAACATATTCTTAGTAGGTCTCAATGGGGAGGGGGGGGTAAAGTTCTATTCATCAACAGGTGGAGCATCTTTGTTGGTTGTTTCATGAATGAGCTTCTGAGACTCTGTAGACAAGAATGTCTAGATTAGAATCTACGGCCTTCCACTAATACTCTAGAGCCTAGAAATCATATCAATTCTGTGGGGGTTGGGCTAGTATAGGGGTCCATTCACCTTTGTTTATTGCACTTGATCATCCTGATTGGCAGATTGCAAGGTTGGGCTAATCTCCCTTGTACGCACAAGATACAGAGGACTCGAAGAAACATTCATAGCAACAAAATCCGGGATTAAAAGAGAGTTTTGTACAAAGGAAGGATTTACCGAAGGATTTGGTGAACCCTTAACCCCAACCGTTGGGCTTAAGTCGGAGGTGTTACCTTCACAAGAGTCACAACCAACCTCTAGATAGTTAGTCATGGGAACAAGGCAATTTGTAGATCTACTAAGAATTTCTGGGTTGACTTCACATGTCCTACTAATGCCCTGTACTTGGTTTTGTTTTGAACATAGTAGTTCTCCTCTGTTCTCTGTCTTAGATTTTACTTCATTTGAAGTGGAGCCTAATCTACCTTCCTCTTTCCCGGGCTCAAGAGCCTAGGAAGTGTGATAGAGAGCTTGTTATCAAACAGTAGTCTCAAACCATCTTCCAGATCTTCCCCAAGTTGAGATTGGCACTTTGAACACTACTGAAGCTGGAAACTCCAGAGTTCTCCTCTCCTTCTGTACTTTCCTCCAAGCTTATCCACCCTGAATCTGTTATTTCGTCCCTGTTCTTTCGATTGTACCTTGGGTTTAGCTTCTTTAGACTGGTAGAGTAGAAAATGTGTACATATATATATATATATATATATATATATCTTATCTTGATTTTAGAAAAATCAAAACAATGTCTTAATATTTGTTAGTATATACATTTTAATAATCAATTATAGCATGGGTGATCAAGCTGATAACTCTGAGTGGCGAGAATCGAACCAGCGGTGAATCTTTTTCCAGCGGTGGAAATCGTAGCAGGGATCATGTTGTCTTGCCGATGAAGGGTATTTTGTCTAAAGTTTTGATGGAGCATAGAGTCTCTTACAGAAGATCATGTGGAGGGAAGCGAAGATGGGAAGCCTTCAACCAGTACCGCAAATTGGAGATGGAAGGGAGGGCTAGGCGCAATCTTTCCTACAGTGAGTGGTGGCTACGGGGGTTTGGTTTGATCTTGGGGGATTGGAGGTGAAATGGGTTAATGGTAAAAGGGTGGTTGCTACGGATCCTCATGGGGTGGCTGCGAGAAGAGAGTTTTTGAGGAACTGCTTGGTGGGTAGGTTCCATTGGGGGGAGGGGATTAGGGAGGTAGAGAGGTGGGCAAACAGAGTCTAGAGGGAGGTGGGGGGTGTGAGTGAAGAAAATGGCAGATGGACTTTTCCTCATTATCTGTCCGTCGAGAGCTGGTGCGGAATGGGTTCTAAGGCAAGGTCCTTGGCAGTTGGGGAGGAACCCCCTTCTGCTGGACTGGCGGGGGCTTGGTTTGATCTTGGGGGTTGGAGGTGAAATGGGTTAATGGTAAAAGGGTGATTGCTACGGATCCTCGGGGGGTGACTGCGAGAAGAGAGTTTTTGAGGAACTGCTTGGTGGGTAGGTTCCATTGGGGGGAGGGGATTAGGGAGGTAGAGAGGTGGGCAAACAATTTCTGGAGGGAGGTGGGGGGTGTGAGTGAAGAAAATGGTAGATGGACTTTTCCTCATTATCTGTCCGTCGAGAGCTGGTGCGGAATGGGTTCTAAGGCAAGGTCCTTGGCAGTTGGGGAGGAACCCCCTTCTGCTGGACTGGTGGGGGGCGAGTGCGGGATGTAATTACCTTGACCCTTTCGAAGTTGGAGAGGACCTGAAGTTGTGCTGGATTTAGGGTTTTCGGCCTTCCACTCCTGCTCTGGTGCCCAAGTGTCATAAGGGCTATAAGGGATGCTTGTGGGGGTTTCATAGAAACAGACGATTCCCCGCTGGAGATTGCGACCTGTGAGTGGGTAAGAATGAAGATTCGCAGGGGGAACCAAATCCTAAACAAGGTTGAAGTGGTGGCGGGGGAAGTGGACTTCACTGTTCAGATCTGGCAAGAAGTTCTGCCGTCTGTTCGAAGATGGAGAGGTGGAGAAAAGCCGTCTCGCGATGTCTAGAAGGAAGACAAGGAGTGTTCAAACTGCTCCAAAACCTTGGTCCTGGAAGATTGTGGCGAAAGTGAGCTCCCCTGTTTTTATGAAGCAGTGCGATATAAGAAGACTGTGACACGAGGTGCTTCTTCGACGGCCAGTGATAGAGAAAATGACATAGGTTTGGGGGATCCTTAGAGCTGTCTGATCTTGGCGACTTTGAATGGTCCAAATGGGCTCACCCAGGGTCTAGCTGTGAAGGAGATTCGAAATTTAAATCTGGGGGCAGCGGGCAGGTTTTGGGAGCTGAAGCCATTAAAGACTTAATTAGAGAGTGTCTTGCTGAGCTCCAGCTGGCACCTAGGGAAGATCCTGCGCCAATGAGTCATCAGAAGGTCTTCTAGCCTCTCCCCTAATTGAGTCTTAGGGGGCCCATGATACTTCGGATGAAGATTCTAGGCCTGGAGTGCTTTACCCAACCCAACTACCTCTTCAACCTTTCAACCTGGAAACAGGCCTGGGCTTAATGATTATAATGAGCCCAGTCCCCCCTCAGCTAGATGGGCGAATATGTCTCCAGATTTCAGTCCTCCGGTTGGATGTTGTCATTAGGGTGTGGGTACTAGGGAGGTTTGAGATTCTCACGTAGGGAGAAGAAGGATGGAGGGGGAATTTTGGACCCCGACCCAGGGGCTGTGAAGTCTTTGTCGTCCCAATCGATTGCTTTGGAGACAAGGTTCAATTAAAGTCCAACCAACTTGTGGTGTTGATAGAGGAAGAGGAACTGATGGAGGTGGATCCATTAGTGGTGGTGGTCGCAGATTCTCAAGTGTTAGGTGGTGGAGGTGTTCTTGAGGCTGCTGGGTCACAGGTGGAAGGTAGCTCTTTCAGTGTAACTGATAGGGGCGCTGCCTCGGTTGGGCAGCCTCAAAAGATCAGCAATATGTTATTGTATCAGTCGAATCTGGTAGGGGAGCAACCTGAAAGTGCTTCTGATTGTTCATGGGTTTCTTCTAAGTTGTTGGGATTGGGAAAGTTTATGGGGATCTCGCTAGAAGGTTTGCAAGAGGAAACAATCAAGTACTTGGAGGGGGTAGAGAAAAGAATGTGTTTGGCCAGGGGAAATCTGCAGTAAAGGAGGGGGTAATAATTCTAAAAGAAGTAGAGAACTGCTACGTTTGACGTGGAACCTCAATGATAAAGTAGGCCGTAGCGAGGGGAGTTTGAGTGGGGGGGGGGAGAAAGGCTTAAGTGCCAAGTGTTCTATTGTTTTTAGTTTGTTTATGGAGCTCAAGATATTATCTTGGAATGTTAGGGGGTTGGGGTCGAGGAGAAGGAGACTTGTAGTATGTGACTCTCTGAAAAATTCAGGTTCAAAAGTGGTTTTGATTCAAGAAACTGAACTGGAAACTATGATGGCTGTAGTGGTTAGAAGTATCTGGGGGGAGGGGGAGGTTAGGCGGAGGTCAAAGCCGGCAGCTGGTAGTCCAGGGGGGTTACTGGAGTATGTGGGACCTAACAGTTTGCAGCTTGATTTCTCATCAGATTGGAAACTTTTCAATTTCCCTTGTCTTGAAACTCGTAGATGGTAATGTGTGTCAAATTACTAATGTGTATGGCCCTAATGACCGAAGCCGAAGGGAGGAGTTTTAGGAGGAATTGGCTGTAGCTGTTAGACGGTGTATGCCCTTATCTCCAATCAGCATGATGTACATTATGACATTTATTGTAAATGAATAAAGTACATATTTGATTCATGTCATTGTTAGACAGTTTTGTATGCCCTTAGCTTCAATCTGATTTGATGTACTTTTGTTATTTAGTGGAAATAAATAAAGTGCATGTTTGATTCATGTTGTTTGGTTTAATTCTGTGTAAAACCCTAAAACTGGACATTTATAGAGACTCATGTTAGTTTTAAATGTTCACAGCCGTTGGATAAGTCTGGGGAGATTTATCCTGCCAAGGCTGATACTGGTGTGCCACCAAGTGTTGGGATGGCCTGTCTCAGCCATCAGGGTAAGACCTGAGGCACATGCAGTATGGGATTACTTGAATCCTTGAACCGGACCAGATTTCCAGTATTGCCCTGGACCTTGGAGATAGATGGGCAAAACTGGAAAGTTACACCTGACCCCTAGACTCGATTATGACATTTCACTAGGTGTTGGATCAGGCTGCCTTTGATATGCCAATCAGTGAGATCCTTAGCGGGGATCAAAACCTGGGTATGTTGGGGCAGTTTGAGAATTCATCTGAGTGGGTGATCATAGTGACAGAATCAGCCACTTTGTCGGACAAAGGGTAATGATCGGGAATGCACTCTCTCTGATGGAAACCAAACTGCCGGCAGTTGATTTCAATCGTTGGAATTTTGCTTTGCAAAGTTAATATATTTATATATATATGTACGGTTTCGAATTGTTTGCAAATGGTTTTAATTCCCGGGATCCATGTGAGAGGAGAGTGCGGCACTGTTCCTTGTAGCCAAGGGAGAGGTCCTCTCTTGTCGGGCAGTGCTTGATCATTAAGGGCTGAGAGGTTAAGTGTAAGACCATTGAGGATAATACCTGATGGGCTAATCTTGCACCTGCCCACAGTCCCTGTGTTTTTATAAGATGGTTTGGCCCAGGGACCACTTAATGTAAGTGTTGGGCCCATAGAGTCCATATGATGGACTCAAGGGGTTCATTGAGTTTTTCAGTGAATTCGGCTGGGCCTTGTTTTAGAGGCTGGGCCAAACCCATGTGGCTGGTGTGTAGATCAATGCTTGGGTCCCACGCCATACAAAGAAGCCCAACTGGGCAGCAGATTGGAATGTAATTAGACACTGAACACTTAATGGGCCAGAAGCCCATTTCGAGGTGGGCTGATATGATCACCCATCCATGGGGCGAATTTGAGATTAAAGTTAGTAAAAGGATTGGGCCTTTAGCCTTATCCACTCTTAGAGACCAAATTCAAATTAGATTTGAATCTGGTAACCTCCTGATAAGATCAGGAGTAAGCTAACTCTATCTGCAGAAATGATTAAGATTATCCCCTATCCAAATACTGATTTGGATTGGGATAACTCCTAAAAAGGAGGTTTCTTAATCAAGAAGAAAGGAGGAGATTTCGAACCACCTTGAAGAGATATAGGATATCTCCTGCGAATTGAGATATGGATCTCATTCATACTCCAGAAAAGAAAAAGGCAGTTCAGCCTTTTCGCCTTTAGAGACCTCCTCCTACCGCCGCCATCTGTTTTTGCAAGATTAGATCTTTGCAGAAAAAGAAAGTCAAGAAATCTGTTCTTGACATTAGTCTTGCAACAAAGACTAAAAGGATTCAGTGTTTAGTGTTTCCAGAGGATTCTTGTGAAGGATCCAGTGTGTAGGATGCACCCTGCTGGTTCTGTTCCATCTACAGCTGTGTCATCTTCAGCAGGAACGGATCTTGGAGCATTCTTTGGGCGTGAACACCAACTTTGGGAGATATTGCTTCTCCGGATCAGGTATATTCCTCCCATTTATCTTTTGTTACAGATCTGGTTTGATTATGGTTCAAGTAGGATCCTTGAATATTGTATTCTAAATTTAGGGAATATGATTCCCAGTTGAGAGAAGGTAGGAAAGTTTTGAAATTCGCCCACCAATTCCGCAACCTTTATGGCGTCCATTAGATGGATTCTACCATTCTTTCAGTCATTATGGTGTGTTTCTGTATAATACCCTTAAACTGGAGACACATGAGACTCGTGTTAGTTTAGAATCTTCACAGCCGTTGGATAGATCTGGGGAGATTTATCCTGCCATGGCTGACACTAATGTGCCACCAAGTTGGTTGGGGTAGTTTGTCTCAACTGCCAGGGTGAGACCTGAGGTACATGTTGAGTGAGTTTTCTTGAAACCCTGAATCGGACCAAAATTCTAGTCTTGCTTGGACCTTGGAGATAGATGGGCAAAACTGGAATGTTAAACCTGACCCCTAGACTCAATTATGATATTGCACTAAGTGTTGGATTGGGCCGTATTTGATATGCCAATTAGTGATATCCTTAGAGGGGGTCAAAACCTGGGTATGTGGGGACAGTTCGAGAATTCATCTGAGTGGGTGATCATAGTGATAGGATTAGCCCCTTTGTCGGACAAAGTGAATGATTGGGGATGCACTCTCTCTGATGGAAACCTAAACTACCGGCAGTTGATTTCAACCATTGAAATTTGTTTTGTAAAATATATTTACATAGTGTTATACATATATATATATATATATATTATGGTTTCAAAATGTTTGCAAAAGGTTTTAATTCCTGGGATCCATGTGAATAGAGAGTGCAACACTGCACCTTGCAGCCAAGGGAGAGGTCATCTCTTGTTGGGCAGTGTTTGATCATTATGGGCTGAGAGGTTAAGTGTAAGACTATTGAGGATTATACCTGATGGACTAATCTTGCATTTGCCCACAGGCCTTGGGCCTTCATAAGATGGTTGGAATCAAGGACCATTTAGTGTAAATGTTGGGCCCATTAAGAGCCCATGATGATGGACTCAGGGGTTCACTGTATTCAGCAGTGAATTCGGCCAGGCCTTGTAACAGAGGCTAGGTTAAACCCATGTGGCTGATGTGTAGATCAATGATAGGGTCCCACGCCATACAAAGAGAGCCAAGCTAGCCAACATTAAAGAAGAAGTGAGCCTAAAAGCTTAATGGGCCTAAAAGTCCATTTTGAACTAGGTTAATTAGATTGATTAAATAGGGGCGGATTTTGGATTTGGATCAGTGGATAAGAGAATGGATTATCCTTATCCACTTAAAATGTCCAGATCCAAATAAAGATTTGGATCAAAGGAACTCCCAATTTGATTAAGAAGGCTGATCTTTATCTGTAGATAAGATAAGGGATTATCCTTATCACTTAAAGAGTCTAGATCCAAATAAAATATTTGGATTAGGAAACTCTTAATGGGATTAGGAAATTGTCTCTTTAAGGCTATAAATAAGAGAGCAGGGCAAACCTCCAAAAACACATTCACTGAATACAGAGAGAAGACAACACAGTTAGAATGCTCTTGCCTTCTACTCTTTTTCTTCCTGCTCTTGCCGCCCTATCCTGTTTGATCTCCAGTTCTTGGATTGGATCAAGATTCGGTCTTGATATTGTTTCTTGCCAGAAGAAGCAATTTAGAAGCAATTTAGAATCAATAGTTCTTGGTGAAGAACTACTTGCTGATCCTGCCTCACCCTAAGCTGTGTCATCTTCAGTGGAGGGGGGATTTGGTACTCTCTTTGGGCGTGAACACCTACGTTGGGATGGGCTTTCTTGCGTGGATTCCGTATCAGGTATATCCCTCCCTTAATTTGGTTTCAGATTTGATTTGGTTTGGTTACAAGAACGAACCTTGAAAATGCAGTTTTGTAAATTGGGAATAGGATTCCCGGATGGGAGTAAAGAAATTTTTGCAATTTCACCCAACCTTCCTTCAGGGTTCGGCCATCCATATGATGGATCTCCCATCCCTTCAGTAGCTAGGGGAAGTCTTACTTTTCCTTGGGTCATTGGTGGGGACTTTAATGTCACTCTTTTTGGGGATGAGAGAAGCTCAGGTGGGAGAAGATTAAGGGATATGGTGCAATTTGCTGATTTTATCAACATATTTGAACGTCAAGATTCACCCCTTCATGGAAACAAGTTTACTTGGACTAACAATCAAGACCTTCCTACTCTAGTGGGACTTGATAGGTTTCTGGTTACTTCTAACTGGGAAGATATTTTCCCAAAGTTTAAGTAGATTGCCCTTCCAAGATCAGTGTTAGACCATATTCCTATTCAACTGTCTTGTGTTAGAGTGAGCAAAAGTTCCTTTCAAATTAGAGAATGCTTGGTTTGAGGACGATTCGCTTGCTCCTTTGCTGAAGTCTATTTGGGAGGATCTGCAGGTGGGGGGTACCAGTTCATTCATCTTCGCAACGAAATTGGAGGCCATTAAAGCAAGACTAAAGATTTGGAAATTGGAGAAAAGTTTGAGCCTAGATACTGAGAAGAAGGCTCTCCTGAGTACCATAAAGGAGATTGACACAACTGAAGAATTAGGCCCTATTGCTGAGGAGCTCAGATTAAAAAGATTCCAGGCTAAGTTGAAGTTTGACAAATTGGCAGTGGCAGAAGAAATTAAATGGAGGCAAAGAGTCAAAGTGGCTTGGCTGAAAGAGGGGGATAGGAATACACATTATTTCCACAAAATGGCAAATGCCAAAGCTAGAGCTTGTGTAATTAATAGGCTGGAGGGAGAGGGCAGGGTGGGTATTACTGAGATTGATATGAAGCGTGTGGCAACTAGCTTTTACAAGAAGTTATATAAGGAATCTTGGTCCTTTAGACCTTTTCCTAGATCCCTCTCTTTTTAACCAGCTGAGTGATGAGCAGTTTTCATTCATTGAGAGACCTTATTTTGAGTAGGAAATTAAAGAGGCTATGAAGTTGTTGGCTGATGATAAGTCTCCAGGGCCTGATGGTCTTACATAGGAATGACAACGGGGCGGGGAGTACATTCCCCATCTCCGACCCCGACCCAGACCCCTGAATCACCCCCCATTCCCATCCCCGTCCCTGATCCCCGACGGGGAAAGGAATCCTCCCTCCATCCCCGACTCCGACGGTGATGAATTCCCCGTCGGAAACCCGAATCCCCAAAACTAAGAGAGAGAGAGAGAGTATCGTTGGGACTTGGGAGAGTTCATGTCGATGATGACTGATGAGAGAGTTCGAAGGGTGACAACGATGGCGACGATGACGACGACGATGATGAAGGTTGGCGGTCTGCGAATCGACGACGAAGACGAAGTCTCTTCCTCAGTTCTCTGGCCTTTCCTCTGTTCGATGTTAGACGGGCGAGTGGGCAGTGGCAACAGTCAGTGACGGCGGTTGGCGGTCGGTGGTCGGCGAATCGGCGACAAAGACGAAGCTAGGGTTTACTGGTTTTGTGGTTCAGTCGCCTCTCTTGAGTCTTCTCTGTCGAAAACAGAAGAATGAAGATCGGTAACTGGTTTAGTCGAGGGTTAAGGGTTTACCAGCTTTTCAAGTTTTCTTGATTTCTTCGAATTATGTTTTAGACTTTTAGTTTTTACTGTTTTATAAATAAATTAATAATTATTATACTTATATAATATAGATATTATATTATATGTTATATATAGTATATAATATATAATATAATATAATATTAATTGGGGACAGGTCAAGGTGGGGATTGCATTCCCCGTCCCCGTCCCCATCCCCATCCCCGATCGGGGATTCATGGGTAGCCCCATCCCCGATCCCGACCCCGTCAAGGTACCTCCCATCCCTGACCCCATCAGGTCGGGGAGCCCAGGTACCCATCGGGGACGGGGAAAATTGCCACCCCTAGTCTTACAATTCTTTTCTACATTAAATGCTGGGATGTGGTGAGATAGGATATCTTGAATGTTTTCCAAGACTTTTTTGAGAGGGGTTCATTGCAGAGAAGTCTGAACACTACCTTTATTACCCTCATTCCAAAGATTGAGGGTGCAGTGAATTAAGGATTTCAGGCCGATTAGTCTGCTGCATAGCTTCTACAAAATCCTAGCTAAAGTTCTTGCTAAAAGATTGGAAGCAGTTCTTGGTAGTGTTATCTCAAATAACCAAAGTTCTTTTATTCCAGGTAGGCAGATGCTAGATTTAGTTCTTATTGCAAATGAGCTCATTCATTCCAGGAAAAAAGAAGGTTCTCCGGGTTTGATTTGTAAACTTGATATTGAGAAGGCCTATGATCATGTTAATTGGAGATGTGTAGACCTTGTGCTTCTTCAGATGAATTTTGGGTAGAAATGGAGGAATTGGATTAAAGTCTGTATCTCTTCTCCAAAGTTCTCAATCTTGGTAAATAGACAGTCTGCAGGTTTCTTTGATAATTCTAGAGGTCTTAGGCAGGGAGGCCCTTTATCTCCTCTCCTATTTATATGTGTTATGGAGATCCTCACTCTTTTCTATAAGAAGACTGCTGTGTCAGGGGAATGGGAAGGTTTTGCAATGGTGTCGGGGGGAGAGAAAGTGAATATTCTTCAATTTGCAGATGATACATTATGTTTTGTGGAGGCGTCCCCCTCTCACGTGGAGTTAATCCTTGGGATTCCCTCTTGGTTTGAAGTGATTACAGGTCTGAAAGTTAATTGGAATAAGAGCCAAATTATCCCAGTTGGACAGGTTTCCAATTTAGCTGAGTGTGCTGGTATTCTGGCTTGTCAGATTGGATCCCTTCCAGTCAAATATTTGGGTCTCCCGCTTGGGGTGAGTGGTGGTTCCTCTGCTATCTGGGACCCAGTTATTGAGAGATTGGAAAGGAAGCTGGCTTCTTGGAAGGCTAAATACTTATCTTTTGGGGGGAGGGTGACTTTGATTAAGAGTACCCTCTCCAATCTGCCTACCTACTTTCTATCTCTGTTGTCCATTCCTAGGAAGGTTGCAAATCAGATTGAAAAGCTTCAAAGGAATTTTCTTTGGAGAGGCTGGGAGGAGAAAAAAGTGCACTTGGTGAGTTGGGAACAAGTCTGTCTCCCCAAATCTGAAGGGGGGTTAGGTATAAGGAAGCTGAAACAATATAACTCTGCCCTCCTAGGTAAATGGATTTGGAGATTTGCTGTAGAATCTGATGCTTGGTGGAGGTCTCTTATTGCCAGAAAATATGGTTTGAGTTGGGGCATTTGGAGAACTAGGGATCCCCCTCCTAACTGGGGTATCTCTCTGTGGAAAGGGATAATGAAGCATTTTCCAGATCTGGCCAGGGGGAACTCAATCAGGGCTGGTAATGGTAATATGACCAAATTCTGGAAGGACACTTGGTGCATAGATGCTCCTCTTGCTGAGTCCTTCCCACTCCTCTTCCAGTGTGCTTCAGATCAAAAGGCCTCAGTTGCTGAGTGCTATAGTACTTCTGGTGGTTCAGTTCTTTGGACTCCTTTTCTAAGAAATCTCTTTTGACTGGGAGGTGGATGAGGCAGTGAATCTCCTGACCTGTCTCCAGTTTCAAGAGTTGGATTAGCTCAGAGGATAAGTGGCTTTGGAAGTGGAATTCTGATGGGATGTTTTTAGTTAAATCATTGGCTGCTATGCTTGGTAGGAGGGGTGTTCCTGATTTCCCAGTTCAGCAAGTGTGGAATCCCATTAGTCTGACTAAAGCCAGTTTCTTGGTTTGGACCATGGCTCTTAATAAATGCCTTTCCAAGGAGAACCTTGTGAGAAGGGGATTTCAGATTTTGGACCTATCTTGCAGCTTATGTGGGTGCAGTGCTGAATCTACTGATCATTTGTGTATTCACTGCCCGTTCTCTGCTCAGCTGTGGAACCACTTCCTCAGCTCCTTGAAAGTTTGTTGGGTGATGCCGAGGTCGGTAAAAGAGCTGTTATGCGGCTGGCATATCGTGGGCTTGAGCATGAAAAAGAAGACTTTATGGAAGATGATTCCAAGTGCTGTAATTTGGTGTATCTGGACCGAGAGGAAAAGAAGGGTGTTCAGTAACAACTTTCTAAGTCTGGAGGACTTAACTCAGAAGTTAGTGGGCAAGCTGATTTCTTGGTTGTCTATGGCGGCAAATTTTAGAAGCTGTAATGTGTCAGATGTACTTTTTTCTTTGTCTTGATGGCTTATGTAATTGCTGAATAGATCAGTCGATCTGTTCAGGGACTGATCTCAGCCTCTTGTGTATATTTCTTTCTCAATAAATATTACTTTACCTTTTTCAAAAAAAAATTTATAACATGGGTGATCAATTTATAGAAGACCCTTAAGTGAGAGGTGGAGGATTGAAGGCTTTGATTGGGAGACTCTGGATGAGAATCAAGTCTAATTTTTGGAAAAAAGGTTTGAAGAGGGAGAGATTAAGGAGGCAGTTTTTTCTATGGACAGATCAAAATCTCCAGGACTCGACGGTTACACAATGGCTTTCTATCAAGATTGTTGGGAGATAATTAAAGAAGACTTGGTCAGGGTGTTTAATGAGTTCTACAGGAGAGGGGTGATAAGTTCGGGAATGAATTTTACTTTTTTAGCTCTGATCCCAAAAAAGAATAATGCCAGCCAACCAGGGGATTTCAATCCAATAAGTTTGGCCACCAGTATTTACAAGGTGATTGCAAAGGTGCTGTCTTTGAGGATTAAAAAGGTGATCTCCCATTTAGTTTCTCAAGCTCAAGGGGCCTTTGTGCAGGATAGACAGATTATTGACCAAATATTAGTTGCAAATAAATGTGTGGAGGCTCATAAAAGATCGAAGGGGAAGGGAGTGACTATCAAGTTGGATCTGGAAAAAGCCTATGACTTAGTGGATTGGAAATTCTTGATTGAGATTATGAGGAGATGTGGGTTTGGAAACTTGTGGTGTAAATGGATCTTGGGATGCCTACGAACTTATCAATTTTCAGTTATAGTTAATGGGATAGTGTATGATTTTTTTGAAGGATTCCTTGGGCTTCGGCAGGGTGACCCCCTCTCTCTTTTTGTTTCTTTAAAGCTCTCTGCTCCAATCCCTCCTCTCAGGTGTTCCCTGTTAAAGAGGTTTGGTCAAGACCAATTCCCCCAAAATAGCAGTGTTCTGTTGGGAAGCCTATTATGGTAAGATCAATACTGTGGAAAACTTGCAAAAGAAGAAACCTTTTCTGTGTAAAGTGAAGGGTGAGGATTGTGTAACCATTTGCTGATATCATGCTCCTTTGCTACCAATATTTGGAACTGGGTTGTTTCATTATTTGGGTGCAGGTGGAATTTGCTCTCTGAAGTAAAGCTGCTGTTCACTTCGACTGCTTTCGGGAGATTGACAAAAAGAGGGAAGCTAAAATCTTCACACTTGTTGGTTAAAATCTTGCTGAAATCAGGGAATGCATATTGACAAGGACTATCTCATGGTTAAAATCTTCACACTTGTTGGCCTTTGATGACTTGAGGAGAAATTGGGCTGCAGTGGCTGCTACAGTCTCCACCAAGATCAAATCACAAGCTGAATGGATTCCCCACCGGATGGTGTGGTAAAATTGAATTTTGATGGAAGCTGCCAAGGTAACCCAGGGCCATCAGGAATTGGTGGGATTTTGAGAGGCAAAGACAACAATATGTTGTCTCTATTTTCAGGACCAGTGGGTGAAGGTGATTCGGTAAGGGCAAAGCTACTAGCAGCGATACAAGGTATATAGATGGCTAGTCAAATTGGAGTGACCAATCTGCTAGTAGAAAGGGATTCCAAGGTAGTAGTAGACTGGCTAATTAGCCCAGAAACAACATGTTGGGGCTACAAGGATCTGTTAAAGAAAGTTAAATGGATGACAAGGAATATGATTATCAGGTTTCCGTGGGTCAGAAGATTAACAAATGCAATGGCTGATTCTCTGGACAGGCAAGGGGTGTCAAGGGGAGATCTATTTTGGGCTACTTTGTACTTGTGTCTCAGGCTTGGGCAGTTTTGGTGTATATGGTTCGGTCCTAGGGGGGGTAACATCTCGTGCTTCGTCCTAGGTTGATTGTTTTTTTGTTATTTGATTTAATAAAACTACTCTCATTTATAAAAAAAAAGGAGAATAATTAATTAAGGTAATTAATTTGTAATGTATCAATCGATACATTAGAGTATTGACCTGCATTGGACGATACAGACCCGAAACGGTCCAATACGGGTCAATATCAGCCTGATACAGGCGAAAAGGAACAAAAAAGTGGTTTCAATACGTTCCATGTATTGGGCCTTTAGTGGAACGACGATATGTATTTATTGGTATGGGCTGATACGTTGCGAAATTGTGAACCTTGGTTAGGCCCATTACTCTATTGGTTCTTATTCACATTAGTTGCAAGTCCATTAGACCTGAATATTGTATGGCATGGGACTCACTAAGCTCTCACATCAATTCTTATGGGTTTGACCCATGTAGAGAACCACATAGGCCGAATTCACTAGGTGAACCTAGTGAACCCCTAAGCTAATCGAATTGGGCTTAATATGGACCCAACACTTAAGTGTAAGTGGGCTTTGGTTTCAGCCATCTTATGAAGCCCAAAAATAGTGGATTAACATAAGAAGAAAGCCCATTAAGTTTCAACCCTAAATGGTCTTTTGTTCTTATCCTCTCATCCGAAATATCTATCCATTGTTCACAGGGAAGGACCTCTTCCCTAACCATTAAATGCAGCGTTACACTCTCTACTTAGATGGATCCCAAGATAAAAACCTTCTACAAACTTTTTGATTAAATAATTTATTTTTTAATATAACTGTACTTTGCAAATTGATTTAAAAAACACATTGAAATCCACTGCCGGTAGTTTAAGGTTTTCATCAGAGAGAGTGTAACCTAAAATATTCTTTTTGTTTGACAAAGTGCTGATCTTATCACAATGATCACTCACCCAAGTGATATTCCAAACTACTCCAACATACCTAGGTATTTGACCCTTGGAGGATCTCACTAGTCGGTATATCAAAAGCAGTCAAGTCCAACACTTGGTGTAGTGCCTAGTATATTATCAGATTTGGGGTTATGTGCAACATTCTAGTTTTGCCCATTTGTTTTCAAGGTCTAGGGTATAATTGGAAATTGGCCCTTGTTTAATGTTTATGATAAACACCCATTAAGTTTCAACCCTAAATGGTCTTTTGTTCTTATCCTCTCATCCGAAATATCTATCCATTGTTCACAGGGAAGGACCTCTTCCCTAACCATTAAATGCAGCGTTACACTCTCTACTTAGATGGATCCCAAGATAAAAACCTTCTACAAACTTTTTGATTAAATAATTTATTTTTTAATATAACTGTACTTTGCAAATTGATTTAAAAAACACATTGAAATCCACTGCCGGTAGTTTAAGGTTTTCATCAGAGAGAGTGTAACCTAAAATATTCTTTTTGTTTGACAAAGTGCTGATCTTATCACAATGATCACTCACCCAAGTGATATTCCAAACTACTCCAACATACCTAGGTATTTGACCCTTGGAGGATCTCACTAGTCGGTATATCAAAAGCAGTCAAGTCCAACACTTGGTGTAGTGCCTAGTATATTATCAGATTTGGGGTTATGTGCAACATTCTAGTTTTGCCCATTTGTTTTCAAGGTCTAGGGTATAATTGGAAATTGGCCCTTGTTTAATGTTTATGATAAACACCCATTGATTTTATCTTGGGTCTAACCTTAGTTGTTGAGATAAGATGCTCCACTAAGTCGCTAGTACATTAATGTCAGCCTTTCTAAGATAAACTCCCCAAGTCTATCTAATGGTTGAGGACATACTAAACTAACATAAGTCTCATAAATGTCCAATTCAAGGGGTAATACATAGAAAATACAATGGACACAAACATGAAATAATCAAATAATAATGATTTGATTTCGTTCAAACAAGTCAAAATACATCAGTCTGATTGGAGTTCAAGGCGTACTTTGTTTAACAGATCCCACATGTATTTCCCATTGCTCACAACATCTGTAAGCACCACACATGAAGCGGAATACCAATAACGTTTCTCCACACCAGGCTTCTAGCCCCCACTTTGTGGATAGTGTTGGAAGGGTTAGGATCTATCATATGGATGGCTGGACAAAATTTAAAAAATTTCCTAATCCTTTTGGGAATTGAATTCCCTATGTTTTGTAAAACTGCATTTTTCCAGATTGGTCTTGCACTAAACTGGACCAGATTTGAAACCAAACAAAGAGGGAGATTTGTACCTGATACGGATACCACAAATGCAGATCCCAAGGTGGAAGTTCACGCCCAAATCAGTCCTAAAACTAACCTCCACTGAAGATGATGCAGTGTATAGGTGAAGCGGATTTAGCAACACAACTTTTAGCAAAACTGCAACCCAACTACTTGGATCGAATTAGGGAAGGTGAGCCTGAAATTCCTTTGAATTTTTCTTGTAAAAATCAGAAGAAAACTGATCTATATTAGTCCTTGAAAGCCTAGGTCGTGATAGGGTTTCTTGGAAGACAAGAGAGAACAAGAGAGAACAAGAGAGAGTGGTCTTCTAGTCTGGTTCGCCCTCTTCTTCTTTTATCTCCTTATGGAGCACTTTTCTAATCAAATTAGGAGATTATCCAAATCTAATTTGGATCTGGACTCTATTAAGAGATAAGCTTTATCCTCTTAAGATGATGGGTTATCTATACCCATTTCCAAACCCAGATTTGACCCAAAACACGACAACCAACTTAAGTTGTCATGTGACAGCTTACTTAAACTTATTAATTATGGGTGTTGGGCTCATTTCCTTTAAAGGCTCATGACCCAAGATGTTGCATGGCCAACTTAGGCCTGATTTCTATGGCGTGGGACCCCACAATGACCTTACATAAGTCCACATGGGTTAAGCCCAACCTCTATGAAAAGGCTTAGCCGAATTTACTGCTAAATGCAGTGAACCCCTGACCCTGAGCACATCACTATGGGCTCAATATGGGCCCAACATTTACACCTAAATGATCATTGAACTCAACCATCCTATGAAGACCCAAGGATAATAGACTTAAGTAAGATAATGCCCATCAAGTAATCAGCCATATAATATGGTCACAACACTGCCCGACAGGTAAGGACCTCTCTCCTAGCTGCAAGGTGCAGTGTCGCACTCTCCACTTAGATGGATCCTAGGAATTAAAACCTTTTGCAAACATTTTTCACAAAACATTAATATTATATCATATAAATATATTTTGCAAAACTAAATCTCAAACACAGTTGAAATACATTGTCGGCAGTTCGGGTTTCTATTAGAGAGAGTGTAAGCCCTATCATTCACTTTGTCCGATAAAGGGGCCGATCCTATCATCATGATCCCCCACTCAAGTGAATTCTCAGACTTCTCCAACATACCCGGGTTTTGACTCTTGATGGATTTCACTGATTGGCATATCAAACATAGCCCAATACAATACCTAGTGCAGTACCATAATCAAGTCTAGGGGTTATGTATAACTTTATAGTTTTGCCCATCAATGTTCAAGGTCCAAGCCATAATTGAAAAATGGTCCGGGTTCAGTGTTTCATCCAAACACACACTACATGTGTTTTGGGTCTAACCCTACCAGTTGAAACAAGCTGTCCCAACTTCTTTGGTAGCACATCAGTGTCAGCCTTGGCAGGATAAGCTCTCCAAGTCTATCCAACGGCTGAGAACATTCTAAACTAACACAAATATCATAAGTGTTCAGTTTAAACAGAAACATACCAATATCAACATGAAACAATAATGTACTTTTAATCATTTACAATAAATGTATCTGTACATCAATCTGATTGGAGCTAAGGGCATACATTGTCTAACAGATAGCTCCAACAGAAGGATCCCATCTCCCCAATCTTTACTCAGGAGAACTATCCTTGAAGAAGCCACACTCCAACACTTCCTTTGCCTCCTTAAAATTCAGTAGAAAAGGGAAAAACCCTGCATTTAAATTGACTCCAACTCTTCTCGGATGCCATTCTTTAGTACTCCAGAACTTCCTCCTTATCTGGCTCAAATTTCACAAATGACTTACTAAACATGCTTCTAAACGCTTTACTCGGTCAAGAGTCTTCATCTGGACTCTTTTTCTTTTGAGAAAGATCTCCATCTGGATTCACATATAGTTCTTTCATCTCTATATATCTGGGTTCACGAATACTTCTTTCAAGTACCAAGTTCCAATCCTCCTGAAGTCGTAAGTGTTTTAAATTCCAAAGTTAAGTAGTTTAATTTCTTATTTCAACCTCTTCTGTGCTATTTTGAATTTTCTGCTTCTTTGATTACCCTGTCCAGCCCGTGCTAACCCTTCATTACAGCCCTACTGAACCCTTTTATAAGCCCCTATTTATTTTGTCATTCTCTTTTAATATCCTTGGCATTTCAACCCTCATAAATATTCCCTTTCACCAGCTTCTGCTAACTAGAGGTGTCAATTGGGTGGATTTGGTCCAACCCGATCTAGTCCAATGTGAGTCCACTTACAAATGGGCTGGACCCAATCCAGTCCAAATCCAATCCAATCCATTAAAATGTAAATGGATTGGAATCCAAACTGAATGAAATATCAAAATTATATAAAAGCACTTTTAGCATTGAAAAAGCACTTTCGTAAAAGTACTTTGATAAAAAATATTTTCATAAAAGCACTTTATAGAAAGTACTTCGGAAAAGTGCTTTTGTAGAAGCACTTTTATAAAAGCACCTTTTGAAAAGTACTAGACTTTTATAAAAGTACTTTTGTAGAAGTGCTTTTGTAAAAGTACTTTATAAAAGTGCTTTTGTAAAAGTACTTTATAAAAGTGCTTTCGTAAAAGTACTTTTATTAAATTACTTTCATAGAAGTGTTTTTATTATAAAAGTGTTTTCATAAAAGTACTTTTGTAAAAGTGCTTTCGTAAAAGTTATTTCATAAAAGTGATTTTCTAAAAGTGCTCCATAAAATTGCTTTCATAAAAGTGCTTTTATAAAAGTACTATAAAAAT
Source organism: Nelumbo lutea (assembly GCF_056320005.1). Classification (NCBI taxonomy): domain Eukaryota; kingdom Viridiplantae; phylum Streptophyta; class Magnoliopsida; order Proteales; family Nelumbonaceae; genus Nelumbo; species Nelumbo lutea. Next base: position 69,258,092 of record NC_142686.1, read on the forward strand.
GCTTTCGTAAAAGTGCTTCCTTATTTTTTTTGTAATAGTGATTTCATAAAAGTGCTTTCGTGTAAAAGTACTTTTGTAGAAGTGCTTTCATAAAAGTACTTTTGCAAAAGTGCTTTTGTAAAATTTCTTTATAAAACTTCTTCTGTAAAAGTGCTTTTATAAAACTACTTCTGTAAAAGTGCTTTCATAAAAGTACTTTTTAAAAAATGCTTTCGTAAAAGCATTTTTATAAAAGTGCTTTCGTAAAAATACTTTTCATAAAATTAATTTTATAATTTTTTTTTGTAAAAGTACTTTCATAAAAATGATTTTATGCTGTTTTCAGTTTTGATTGATTTCAAATTGGACAAGGGTTTGGCCTCATGATCGGATTATTGAAAATTTGGTTTAGGTCTAAGTCAAACCAATAAGAATATGGACCAATTTATTTTGGATTGGCCCAATCCAATAATTATAATGGACTGTTCAAATCCAATTTTATAAGGTTTGGATCGGATTGGATCCAAACCAAAACTGGTCGATTGACACTCCTACTGCTAACCCCTTTAAGATGGCTTAAGAATTGGATCTATAGCAATATCTTGCTATTATATATATCTTAGTTTTTCATCCTCTTAAACTTCATTAATAAATCCTATTTCTCCTGATAGTTTCACATGTTAAATCACTAAAACCTATCCCTGTACTTATTATGCAAAATCCATCCACCCATGTACCCTCAGAATCTTTGTCGATAACTTCTATTTGGTGTGCAATAACAATCCTATAGTTGTTTTCTATCCTCTCTGTCATCACTCATCATCATCTGGTAATTCATGACCACAATCATGTCTTGTTCAACAAATTCATAATGTTAATGTACATTTACTGCACGACAGCATCCCATTAGGTTTAACTGTTAACCAATTATTGTCAGAAGCCTTGTTTAATCTGACACGCTGCATATTTGAAGGTTATGGTTTGTTTGACATGATTTTCCTACGACTCTTCAATGTTTTTCTGGAGAAATTTCTATTGCGTTCCCATTATGTGGGTTACATTAATTCCTGTTTGAAGTTCGAAATGGCATACATGCTACATTTTATATTTCATACTTTCTAGTTGATCTGTTTCATTATAAGGTTGGGAGAACACTGTTTCAGTAACACCTTTTCTCTAATTAGTGGGGAAATATTAATTCTTGTATTTTGGGATGATGTAGGTATCACTGCTGAAAGCCCGTGTGAACATTGCTAGTGGTACGCCAAACAGGTGAGAGACAATATTTATTTATTTATTTTACAATTTCTGCCTTGTGTAAACCAAGGAACTGTACAAAGAGAAACTATACAAAACTAAGGTTCTCCGATCTTTCCGCTGAACTAATAGCTGACTACAGTTAGAAAGCAAAAAAATCAATATCTAAAAACCATGTATTGAAAGTCATGAGTAAAAAGTGCCTTCAGTTCTATTAAGAACTCCTTCCAAAGAATTGGCAGAAACACTCATTTCTTCGAGTCCAAATGCACCAGAAGACCACCAGAGGAGTAACTCCTCAAACTACTCTATCCATCTCACTTAGGCCATCCAGATGCCAGGTCAATAACACTTGCATCATTGATTCTGGAAAGCACCCCTTCCATTCATCTAAGTGATGTATCTAGCATGTAGAGGGCTGCAGGGTATTCTTGAAGGAGAAGAAACGGGGAAGAACTAAGAAAGAAATAAGATGGAAAAAAAAAATTCATTCCTCCTTTGCTTTTAATATCTGTATTTTGTCTTTCAAAATTTAGTACGTAACAAAGTTTGAGGCCTTTGTTCCAAATGGGTGGACCATCAACTAAATGTTTAGCAAGGACAGGAGGGGTTATGTGATGACAAGGATGAGGATATGGACAAAGGAAATAGCAAGTGCAGATGGAATCTTTAGTATCTCAGCCCACTACTGGTTTGAGGTTCCCTATGGGAAGATTGAACAAGTTAGACATCCCAAACACATGTTGAGTGGTACTAGTAAAAGTGAATTAAGGTAAGGTCAAATTTGTCTAGTAGATTATATTATTTATTCATTGACCGTTTTCTTGTTTGCGGTGGAGGTATAACTTGGATTCAGCCAACCCAAACCCAACCCGAAAACAATGGTTTTGAATTAAAGATTAGGTTAGGATTAAAGTTGGAAAATGCAAACTTGATAGAAGGTTGGTGGGGTTAGGCTGTTAGAATTGATGCCTTGGGCAACCAGATCCAACCTAAACCTGGTGTTTTACTTGTCACTGTATATTCTCATGTTTCATAACAGATGACAGGATTCCCCTTCTCAATCACATGAACTACATCCACCAGGGTTTGGGTACCTTTCAAAAGAAGGGTTGGAGGGGGGGGGTGAAAGGGATATGGGATGGGCTACCCACCTACCCCCAATCACAACCACGAATTACATCAAGTATCAATCACCATAGCTCTCCCAACCAACTGATCTATTGCAGGAATCTCAGTGAGTGTGGCTGTCTATATAAAGAAAATTACCTTTGATGGGGCATTGCTTTCCCATATCCATTTCCAAGCGGTGTCCTCTCTCCCAGATCCTTTTTCTCATTGAAAGATCTTACAGATTTGCCCACCCACAACATCTCCATTTCCAAGTGATGTCCTCTGATTAATGCCCGTTGCCCCCTTCCCCCCAACATCTCCATGAGATCATCCACCTCCAAATATTGATTGCAATTTACATTTGAACTGTTGCATCTTTTTTTTACCTGGGCTATAGAAAATGGCCCAGGAAACGATTCATCTAAGGGCTGCTGACTGCACCAGATATCCCTCCAAAATTGACTCTATCACCTGTTCCCAGTTTCATCTTTATGGATGACATAAATGCCTTCCTGCATTTCATAATACCCCTCCACGTCCCTGAACCATACATGCTATATGGATAGGGGCAGTTTCCCAATCATGATTTCATCATCATCAAAGCCTTGTCCTGACTATATGGGGTCAGCTACATGGATCCTGTTTTTCCATTCCATTATGTTCAGTGATATCCATCCATCATTAAATTATAGGCACTTAAAATAATTTCTTATTACTTCCACCTGAGTTTTTTTTTTTTTTTTCGATAATTGAATGGTAATTTTATCAACAAGATAAGAAAGCTGTTACAAGCATCCCAAGGAGAGGCACTAGGTGCAATTTCTCCTTGAAAAAACCTACAGGTTAAGCAAACGAGAAAAGATTACAATACAACCCAGTACACATTTTCCCTATTAACCCCTATTACAATGCGCCTCACATAGGTCCCAGGTGCAGCACTTTCAAACGATGTGCTCCTAGAGCTTCACCCTAGGCGTGCGCCTTTTTATTTTTTGCACTTTTTGTTCTTTTTTCAACCTAATGACTACTTGTTGGGGATTGGCCTTGAGGGGCTTGGTACAAAGGCGGATCATAGAATAAGGAATGCAAGATGTTTTACATCACATTAACTATTTGAAGTATGCAATTGAGCTAAAAAAGAGATTGTGGGTTTTACATGCTTGAAAATATTTTATATGTTTGATTTTATTTTAAATTTTCATTTGAATATGCTTTACATATTATGTTTATGTATTGTAATTTTACATAATTGTTTTTTGAAAACATTTATTTTAAAACTTAAATGTATATTTTTTATTAATATTATGTTTAATATAATTTTTTTTTATTTTTTTGCATTTCTTGGCATTTTTTATGAATTTTTTGTTTTTTTGCTCCTTGCTTCGAAAAGGCGCATGCCTCACCTTTGCCTTGTGCATCGAGTGGCAATTGCTCCTTGTGCCTTTTTTGCGTGCCCCTTGCACTTTATCTGTGCCTTGTACTTTTAAAACATCGGCTTCAACCCATCTGAACGTGAGATTAAGTCTTCCTAAGCATGTACGGAAGGAAAAGAAAGGTGGAAGGGCTGTCTTGTTTCTATACAAGAAAGGGAAATAAACACACAAAGGGTGACAAAAATAGGAGACAACAGAGAAATTGAAGTCGAAGACTGGGGGTTGGGGAGGAGGGTTGCCTTGACTACTGGAGGACGAGAGGACTTGGAGGCAAGGTTGAGGTTAACTCCTTTCTCACCACATGATAAGCCTCCACTTCTAGGGTCACTTGGTTTCTTCCTTGTGAGGGAAGTTCCATGAAAAGATTAGCAACCCTGCACAAACCTGCTTTTGAATCCATTGCTTCTGACTTTGAACGAAAGGAACTTGAACAAGCATCTCTAGAGGTATCACTTTCGTCTGAGAGATTGAACGAGGAGGTGGGAAGAAGATGTATCTTCGCTTTCTCATTAGAGTGGATCTCCAACATTGCTACTAAAACTCCCAAGGGTACATGGGGGTTGGTGGGGATTCATCTCATTCCTAATACAACTCAGCAATGACCTGCGATCATTTAAATTTTTATGTTCGAAGGAATGAAAGGAATGGGCCCGAGAGGCCTTACACGTCTTGTCCCTACTAAAATTAACTGGGCCTGCCTTATCTCTAGGCCTCAACAAAATTGGGCTAAGAAACCTGGGCTTGCCCCCAGGCCCAACCAACTGCTCAAATTGATTTGCTCAAACCGAGCCCACATTTTTCAAATTCAAATTCAAGTCAATTGGACCACCATAAGGGGCAGAAGGAAAATAGCTTTAGGATCTGACATTCTAGTCCCTACCTTGTTTGCCCTGCAACCTCCAACTTAGATTGTCCACGTGTAGGCTTAGGGTGAGGGACTTAAAGGCCCTGACTCACTGAGTTAGACTTGGTCATCTTCTTCGGTGAGATAATGATGTTGAACTAGATATTTTGTTCATGCACCTTTTGTCTACACAATAGACATGCAGGTATTAACAAATGTTCTAAAAAGCATAATTGTATCATAAATCGTAAATAAATGTGAATCAGATTGAATTGTGAACTATATAATTAATTGTAAGATTATTTTTATTTTTTAAAAGCTTATCAAAAAACTAAATATAGATATACTAACAAGCAAAATATAAATAGAAAAGTGATCCTACTTTTTTTTTTAAAATCCATATCTACCATATATGTACCCCAAACAAAAGAAGTTACCACTTATACAATAGAAGCCTAAGATAACATAAATAAATGGCTCCATATCCTACATATGATGGGAAATGAATTCAATATATGGTTTTAAATAACATAAATAAATCAATTTCTAGTAAGGTCCTTAAAACAAGTCACCCGTGACAAAACTAAATATAAAAAAAAAAAAACCAAAATGACAAAGTAAAGAACTAATTCTTAATTGAATTGATTTGAATCGGAGCAAATTACAGAAACCATATAAATATTTATGAATCAAATTGTAGGATTCAAATAAAAATCATAAGATCTTTGTAGAAAAAGTTTCAGACATAAGATTCAAAATGAAACCCTTGGGATTCATGATTCAAATCGTGAATCATGTAAATTGGAAGATTTTGACAATATTAACACCAACAAACTTGTTGACAAGTCTACTTGCTTATGGGAGAAAAGGGTACAATTCCTTTCTTTCTTCATATTTGGACTTGACCTCTCAAAGATCAAGCCATTTAGAAAAGGCTCTTCTTGTAGAAGCATTCTATATTTTCATAGCCAATCAAGTGAAAGGCTTGGAGTGAAGAAAAGCTATATCAACAACTCAACAAGTATGAGTGCTATATGCTTTTAGCCTTGGTCTTTAGTGAATCTTGCCATAAATTGAAGGTTGCTCCCATCATTGAATTGAATCAACGAGAGTTGCATGAAGGGATGGGAGATCCATCATATGGATAGCCGAACCCTGTAGGAAGGTTGGGCGAAATTTCAAAAATTTCTTGACTCCCACCTGTGAATCCTATTCCCAATTTCAAGGTTTGTTCTTGTAACAAACCATACCAAATTTGAAACCAAAATAAGGGAGGGATATACCTGATACGGAATCCATGTAATAATGCTCATCCCAACGTAGGTGTTCACACCCAAAGAGGGTACCAAATCCTCCCTCCACTGAAAATGACACAACTTAGGGTGTTCACCAAGAACTAGTGATTCTTCAACAAGAATCAAATAGGATAGTGAGCACAACTTCTACATTGTTTCTTCTGGCAAGAAACAATATCAAGATCCAATCTTGATCCAAACCAAGGACTGGAAATCGAACAGGGTGGGGCGGCAAGAGTAGGAAGAAAAAGAGCAGAAGGCAAGAGTAGTCTAACTGTGTTGTCTTCTCTCTGTATTCAGTGAATGTATCTTTGGAGGTTGGCCCTGCTCTCTTATTTATAGCCTTAAAGAGAAAATTTCCTAATCCCATTAAGAGTTTCCTAATCCAAATATTTTATTTGAATATGGACTCTTTAAATGATAAGGATAATCCCTTATCTTATCTGCATATAAAGATCAGCCTTCCTAATCAAATTAGGAGTTCCTTTGATCCAAATCTTTATTTGGATCTAGACTCTTTAAGTAGATAAGGATAATCCCTTATCTTATCTACTGATTCAAATCCTAGATCCACCTCTATTTAATTAATCTATTTAACCTAGTTCAAAATGGACTTTTAGGCCCATTAAGCTTTTAGGCTCACTTTCTCTTTAACGTTGGCTAGCTTGGCTCTCTTTGTATGGCGTGAGACCTTATCATTGATCTACACATCAGACACATGGGTTCAGCCTATCATCTGTTACAAGTTCTGGCTGAATTCACTACTGAATACAGTGAACCCCTGAGTCCATCACTATGGTCTCGCCCAACATTTGCATTAAATGGTCCTTGGGTCTAGCCATCTTATGAAGGCCCAAGGAATGTGGGCAGATGCAAGATTAGCCCATCAGGTATAATCCTCAATGGTCTTACACTTAACCTCTCAGCTTATAATTGTCAAACACTGTCCGACAAGAGAGGACATCTCCCTCGGCTGCAAGGTAGTGCTGCACTCTCTACTCACATGGATCCCGGGAATTAAAACCTTTTGCAAACATTTTGAAACCATAATATATATATGTATATCTCTATATAAATATATTTTGCAAAACAAATTTCAACGGTTGAAATCAACTGCCGACAGTTTAGGTTTCCATTAGAGAGAGTGCATCCCTGATCATTCACTTTGTTTGACAAAGGGGATGATTTTATCACTATGATCACCCACTCAGATGAATTCTCGGACTGTCCCAACATACCCAGGTTTTGACCCCCTCTAAAGATTTCACTGATTGACATATCAAAGACAGTCTAATCCGACACCTAGTGCAGCATCATAATCGAGTCTAGGGGTCAGGTGTAACATTTCAGTTTTGCCCTTCTATCTCCAAGGTCCAGGGCAATACTGGAATTTTGGTCCGGTTCAGGGTTTCAAGAAAACTCACACTGCATGTACCTCAAGTCTCACCTTGGCAACTGAGATAAGCCACCCCAACCAACTTGGCAGTACACCAGTGTCAGCCTTGGCAGGATAAATCCCCCCAGATCTATCCAACGGCTGTGAAGATTCTAAACTAACACGAGTCTTATATGTGTTTAGTTTAAGGGTATTACACATAAACACACTATAATAACATGAATCAAATATGTACTTTATTCATTTACAATAAATGTCATAATGTACATCATGCTGATTGGAGCTAAGGGCATACACTGTCTAACATTGCATCCCTTTGTACTTCAATCATTATGGATTCAATCTTATAATTTGCCTCCATTTTTTGTGTTAATTCAAAACATGTAATGTGGGCCTTGTTTTAGTTGGTTTATTAATTTCTTTTGTTACTTTTCTTGTTCTAATTCCAGGATTAAGAAATTAATTGAAATTGATGAATTAAGGCTTTCACGCTTAGCAGTGCTTGTGCTTGACATGCACATAGATGCCAAGGGCTATTCCCTGTTTACTCAACCACAAGTCAGGTATAGAATTTTAGCTATTCTCTTCTGCTTCCCCCCTTTGTGGCTCCTGATCTCTTTGTTTCCTTATGAGTGGATGTAATTTGTGCACTGTTAAAATCCTATCATCTATTGACTTATTGTCTACTTGTGTAGTGGTGAATTCTGGGACTTGTATACAAGTCACTTGCACCAGCAAGTCATCCAGGGTGATCTACGTATTTGTCTGTATGGCCATATAAGTCAAAAGAAGAATGAGGTAAAAAGTGCAGCACTGGATGAATGATTATAGGCCTTTAAATGTACCAATTTTGAGCTTGAGACACTGTGCTGTTGCATATGCTGAACATTGTGATTCTGTTATTTATTTAGTCAACTGAGGCAAGCTTTTACCTAGATGCTTTTGTGACTTTGAATTTGATATATTTTACATCCAAGTTATGTCTTTAATTGAATTTAGGGGTAACCATTGTTTTAAAAGTGCAAGGCACAAAAAAAGCACAAGGGGCAATTTGTGCCTGAAGCACAAGGTGCAAAAATTCAAAAAACTCCAAAAAAAATAAAAAAATGCCAAAAAGATTAAAAAAAGTGGAAAAAACATTAAACATAAACATAATATCAATAAAATATAAACCTAAATTTTAAAATAAACTTAAATGGCAAGTGTTATGTTGGGTACCAGTCCTGATTCTACTTAAAACATTTTGGGTTTATCATTATAAGTTGGTGAGGCTTGAGAGATGTGTTGTCACATAACATATGACTATTACTTAAGCTAGAATGATACTTCATCCCCTTAGCAAGAAATTAATGTTTCTACAAATAACCTCCTCCACGTGCATTTTTAAGGTGTTGTTTTAAGTATAAGCAACCTTAGATAACAATCAATTTTTATTGAACAGCCCAAACTGCTTCAAGTAGAAACAAAAATGGTACGAAATATAACCAAAATTTTGGGTTAATTTGGTTTATAGGAACTAGGGTCTGGAATTGGAAACAGAATGGCTAACCATTTATGTGAGTTATGGGAAGCTCATAGCCGGCTCAAAGGAGTTGCCACCCATTTTTTTAGAGGAAATGGGCTCTCATTTCAACTTTGAAATTTGATCTTACTTTCTTGATAGTGACTACATTTCTCTTTGGGAATGACATTCAACTAAGAGACCTTGGATTTTGATGGATTGCGAGAGGGAGTGTGTTAGGCACCTCTCTTCCCAAGTTGTATAATCCCAATATGGGAGTTATTTGGGCTTAATTTTCCAAGAAACAATTTAAGAAGAGGTAAAACATCCAAAACCGTAGGAGAAGATTCTCAAGTTCCTTTAGACTTGGTTTGAGGTGATGTTATCGAGAGTTGGGTATTAGTATCCCCAAATCCCTTATCTTTCTACCTTTTGCTTCAAGTTTAAGTGAAATCAGAAATGAGCTAAAATAGACTAAAGAGATAGAAGAACAAGTTGAGAAACTTACTTCTCGGATATAGCCTTGATTGTTGATATCCAATACTTGGAACAAGCTGAAAAATAGGGAGGGTTTTGTAAATTTTAGACCCTACCCGCCTCCCTAAATCTCCAAACCAACACCTGGCCCGAAACTCGTAGCGGGTTGGATTTTGAGAGTCCAAATACTTCCCGCACATAAAAGTGCAAAACCCTCCCCGACCCTACCTTCCCTGCATTCAAGGGTAGGGGTGGGTTGGGTTTAAAACCCGCATCTAATTTCCTATTAGTTCTTGTCATATATAAGCAATATATAAGTAAAATAACACAAATAAACATCAATATTTCTAATTGTATGATTAAGACATGTTAAAAAACACATAAACTAGCAATTATCCTTCACATAAAATTTAAAATATTATTAAGTTCAACACATAGTACATAAAGTTTATATGCTTTCCAATAATATGCGGGTTGGGGAGGGTCGGGTTTAGCCTAATACTGTACCCTACCCGTACCTGTACGGGTTGTAGAATTCCAAAACCCATACCCACCCCAAAACCCGCCATTTAAGCAAAAAAACCCACCCCATTGGGGAAGGTAGGGCGGGTACCCACCACGTAGGATAGAAATTGCCATCCTTACTGAAAATGACGGAGGATTCAAGATGGTAAGTTGCTTCCAATTGATTTCTCAAAAAAAAAAAAGGGAGAGGACTTCGAGTTGTTTCACAGTCAATCAAATTTTGACAACGTCTATTAGATGGGAGGAAGATATTTTAGGCAGATTGGAAACTCAAGAGCTTAAGACTTGGGGGGTTCTTTGTGAGAAAGCAAGAATGCAGGTGTTGTAGAGGTTAGGAATGCTTCCAGCTCGTCCTTCTCTTTGTTGGGTTTGATTTGGGTCCTTTCTATAGAGATAAGAGGGAAAAAATCTATTTGAAACTTCAACTAATCACAAAACTTGGGTCTTAAGGGATTGTTTTCATGAAAATGACAATGGTTTTCAAATGGAGAAGGTTTGTAGTTAACATTTTTCTCGGTGCAACATTTTTCCTCGATGTGGGGTTGATTTCCATGGGTTTTGACTCAACCATAAATGTCTTTTTGTCTTTTCTTAGCTTTAAGTGAGGGTATCTTTAGGTTTTTGGGTATTTTAAGTCTATTAAACTTAATTTTATTAGTCCAGATGTTTTATTAGGTCAAGTACAAAGTTGACATCAACTTGCAAACGGTCTTAATTCTTGGGATCCATTCGAACAAAGAGTGTGACACTGCACCTTGCAGCCAAGGGAGAGGTCATTCCTTGTCGGACAATGTTTAATCATTATGGGTCGAGATGTTAAGTGTAAGAAACCATTAAGGGATGATTACTTGATGGGCTGAATTCAAGGATCATTTAAGTTTAATTGTTGGGCCCATTTTGAGCCCATAGTGATGTGCTTAGGGGTTCATTGCGTTTAGCAGTGAATTTGGCCAAGCCTTTTCACAGAGGCTGGGCCGGACTCATGTGGACTTATGCGAGGTCATTATGGGGTCCCACCAAGGTTTAAAATGTCAATGTCGATGGAAATGTCACTTACCAAAATATAGGACATGTGTTGGAAATGTCGAGGGGAAATATTGTAAAAATTAGAGACATTGTGGAAATATGCTAAGATATTTTGTAAAATGATAAAGGAAGCGTTAATACATATTATCTTATTCCCAAACTAAGCTATTTTGTCTCCCAAGAAACTCTCATTCAACCACAACTATTTTGGGACTGATATAGATCAATTTTCTTCTGATTTTTTTAAGAAAAATTCAGAGGAATTTTGTGCTCACCTCCCCAGTTCAATCCAAGCATTTGGATTACAGTTTTGTTGAAAATTGCATTGTTGATCCGGCTTCAAGAATACATTGTGCCATCTTTAGTGGAGGCTAATTTTAGGGCTGATTTGGGTGTGAATTTCCACTTTGGGATATGAGTTTGTGGCATCTGTATTAGGTATACATCTCTCTCTTTGTTTGGTTTCAAATTTAGTCCGATTCAGTGCAAGACCAATCCTGAAAAATGTAGTTTTTCGAAACATAGAGAATTTGATACTTAGAAGGATTAAGAAATTTTTGAAATTTCACCCTGCCATCTAGCATGGTTCAGCCATCCATACGATGGATCCTAACCCTTCCTTCATCTCCTTGTTGAGGCATTGTCTCTTTGCTTACTGAAAAATTGTTGGATCTCTGGGCTCTGTTCAAATCTTTGGATCAACATATTTGGGTGGTCTTGGCCTGGTGCTCCGACCATGTTGATGCTTCCTCCCTGGGTGTGCGCGGGGAGGGGGTTTGTCTCTACGAGGTCGTGGTGCAGCAATAGGTGAAAATTACACCACCTTCCTTCATGCCTCTCCTTTAGATTGATCCCCGGCGGCAGCGGTAGGTTGATGACACCGTCTTCCACGATCTTGTTCATGATCATGATCACCTCCTCTTTGGTGCAGACAAAAGGGGGAGGGATCGGTGCATTATTTCTTCTGCCTTGGACGTTATTGCAATAATAGGGCCCTGCCTAGGCCCTCTAGTATTGCGAGGCTTTCTATCGATAGCGTAGGCCTCGTTCTTCCCATACTGTCCTGAGGTTGAAGTAGACTGGGACAAAGTGCTTTTAATAGTGCATGTCGTCCTCTTCGCGCACTTCCACAACTAGCTTAAAGTCTTAGCTTATACATTTTCTATGCCTATCCTATAGGCATGCTGCATGCCTTGCACGCATTGTTTGACGAAGCTCTTCTCAGTGACATGCTCGTTGAAAACTAAGTGGGTCAACTTCTGAAATCTCATCACATAAGCCAAGAGATCTTCCCCTGCGCGCTGCTCTGTGTTGCGCAGGTCTACCATTGTCAGTCTCCACTCCAGGATAAACCACTTTGACAGGAACCTCTTCGCCAGTTTTGCCCACGAGTCAATGCTACATGCGGTTAGGTTGACGAATCAGGTATATGCTGGCCTGGTTAAAGATTTGGAGAACTCTTTGACTTTTAGATCCCCATCGGGAGCAAAAGACCCCAAAACATCATCAAATTTGTTTACATGATCTTGAGGGCTTCTCTTCTACCCGCCGTACTGTGACCACTGTTGGGGAGGGACGTACCCAATGGGCTAAGGTTTTAAAGGATTTAGAGTTTTGATTGGCGGATTGGTGACTGGTGGGGATGGATGCAGGAGGAACGACTAGGGTGAAAGGGGACTATTCGGTCCTGGCTGACTGTTGGAGGAGAACCTGTAGAGTGGCTCTCATCTCTTGTTGCATTTGCTCCAGGTGGTCGAAACGGGACTCGAACTTGTATACCTTGTTCGAGAGTATTTCGATGTCAACCTGCTCGATCGACTCCATACCAAACTAATCTCTAGTCTCTAGGTTAATGACCTCTTGGTTGTTGTTGTGTTGTTTAGGAATGGGAAAAAGGTTGATCCTGCGTGCGTCCATCCTCTGTGATCAAGGAACAACCAGAGGTTCTAATGTGAGTGTGGTGGATAGGCTACGTATGGTGGCCTCTTTGAAGGACAAAGGAAAACCGAGTGCAGGAGGTAGGCTAAAGGCTAGGGAAAATGAAGTGATAGAATGATGATTGTTTCGTTATGAGTTTGACTCCTATTTATAGGGAGAGATATCGAGGTCCCAAAAGGTAGGAGCCAAAAGTGCTTGATTCCATTTAGGAAAGGGAATATCGGATTCACTGTTAATTGTTAGGGAGCATTGCTAGGGTTTTGCCACATGTCTTATAAGATATTTCAAGGACGAGCTTTCTTTTCATTTGAGGATTCTCATAATACACGTGTACTATTTCCTTTCGTGGCCTAAATCGACATGGCGTAGGTGACATCACTGCTTATCTCGCATGTCCTTTTTTAAGCCTATGAGTTATCCTGCCACACGTGTTTTTACTGATGCACATGCTTCTTTCCTTTACTTCTATCCGGCGATGGGTTTGCACTCATCATGATCGTGAGATGGCTTTAAACTCATAGCAAGTTTGTACGGTTCTAAAGTTCATCGCAACATGTTTCAAGTTATGAACTCATTGCAGACATTCGTGTAGTATTGGTTTGACACCCTATGTATTCTGATGGTCTGAATGACCACCATGTACCTACACATGGCAGGTTAATATAAGTGATGACCCCTGGATTGAGGGTTGAAGTCCAGAAGATATTCGGGACTTGGGAATTAATGTTAATAGCAAGGTGGTGACTTTCATAACCCCCTTACCAAAGAATGGAATCAGGCAATGAACCCATGGAACACCTTTTTCTTCCAATACCTTATGATTCAAAAAATCTGGTTCATGTCTTCTCTTAATCTTAGGGTGGGGATTAAGGAAAGTTGGATACTTGAAGAATGGTTCACCCACTGGACTGAAATCGATGAGCCCAGTAGAAGTGGTGTGGTTTCAGTTTTTTCGAAGTGTTCAATGGTCATGTGGCAGATTTGGAGAGCATGCTGCAAACTAATTTTTGAGAAGGCCTCCTTGACATCTTTGCTATAATTAACAGGATACTTTAGCAAAGCCCTCCTGTGCACTTTATGAAATTTAATTTTGATGGTACTACATCAAATATTAAGAGGGGGAGGGCATGGTTTCTAGAGACGGTCACCATGGTTCACTGATCGTTGCTCATTCCATGGCTTTTACGGTTTTCTCCCCCAGTTGAGATTGAAGTGCTAGCTTTAAAGTAAAGTCTGAAATTAGCCTTGGGTCTCCATTTACACCATGTTATCTTTGAGGGGGGATGCACTTACTATCATGAACTCCTTGTTGGAGGTCTCAAAGGATGCTCCTTGGCATATAAAGCATCACGTTGCTGATTGCAGATGTTGGGTTAATTTGAGCAAAAATCATGCCTATTTTCTTGCATAATTTGAGTGCAGATGTTGGGTAAAACAAGTAATTTTAACTTAGGGTAAATTGCTGAAACCTCCCCTGAAGTTTGGTAATTGCAATTACCTCCCCTGAACTTTTTGATAATTACAAGTAGATTCCTTTGTTAGAATCCTCTAACAAAAATACTCAAAATACCCATGCAGATACTATTGAGGCCAGTTTCTAAAAGAAATACTACAATCGTTATGAACAAAAAAAATAAGAGTTTAAAGTTTTAGCTTTACCTTTGAGCAATTGATATGAGGGGAAAATTTGGAACATAAATCAATTTTGAAAAAAGAGATTGGAAAGGTCTGGGGTAGTGATTAATACAAAAGAAAATTTGGAAAATAAACATTTTGATCAAAAGTAACTATATGAGTATTTTGGACATATTTTTGTGCCTCTTGTTAGAAGATTCTAATAGAAGGGATCTACTTGCAACTGAATTAAAAAGTTCGCGGGAGATTTTGTACTTTTTACATAGTTATTTTAATTTTTAACTAGTTTAATTAATATGTAAGATCTTTTATGCTAAATGCATCTCTTCTCAAAAAAAAAGAAAGAATATCTAGATCTTTTCAATTTATCCATATATATCCAATGCGATTGCAATAGGTGCACTATGTGATACCATTATTTTGAACCTTGATTGCTATAGGACTGACACTATAACCATCTTCAACCATAACAGAGATGGTAGCTAGTAGAGAAAAAAATAGCAAAGATGGTGTATTGGTAAACGTCCTTATCAATTAGTTGGATCTTTTGTGCATATATGATCATGGACTTATAAATGATGGGAATTAACAAGTAACCACTATTATTAGCAGGTTTCTACATGGCATACACACTTAAACGTCCTAATTAGACCTGGCAAAAAGTTGATCCAACTAATGAATCCGATCCAATCTAACCCGAAAAAATAGGGTTAGGGTCTCTCATATTTAGCTACCTGAATTTGAGAATGACCCAACCCAATCCAACCTGAAAAAATTGGATTGGGTTGGGTTAGACCATTGGTCAACCCGCTAATCTGATTGTTAGGTCTAATTGGGCTACAAATTTTCACTCTTTTAATCTTTACTATTTATTGTTTACAACTCTTTGAATTGTTAAATGTTCAAGAATTTATTTTATTTTTGGAATTTTAAGATTAATGCTTTTAATTTTGGCATTTTTCTTTATTTTTAAAAATTTCAGTTATTTGTTTGGATGACCCGAATTGACATATGGGTCAACCCTAACCCGAACATTTAGGATTAGGGTCTAACATTTGCCAACCCAACCCAACCCAAAATTCAACGTGACCTGAAAACAACCCAAAGTGTCTTGACCCAACCCAAACTTGACCCACCCAACCCAATTGCGAGGTCTAATCCTAATCTAAGATCACATTTACATTCAAATGATTAAGAGGCCGGATTTGAGTCTGTTACGAGGGTTCATACAGTCCACGTTCATCCTCATAAGAGCCAGAATGAACTCCCCTGAAAAATTTATTATAGTGCAATCCTAGTATGACTTTCCTCACGGCAGTATAGATGTTATTGCTTTTGTGCTTAGATCATATGTGAATATTAATTCTTGAAAGCTTGTCAGCACTAGTCTCAAGTTGAGATAAAGGAGAGTCGTGTTAGGTTGGCAGCCGCTACTAAAACTTTTAGTTAAACCTTTGTGACCATGAAATTTGATTTATCTTTTGTACTAGGACAACATAGGATTCATATAACCAAACCCTTGGAGTTGGGACATGCATGGCTAAGATGAGGATGAGGACGATAATAATAATGATGGTGATGATGATGATGGATATCAAAATAAAGTGAAAAAAGATCTGAGCCCCTGTTTGGTATCACTTATTTTAATTTTTATGTATTTATTTGAATAAGTATTTAAAATAAGTTGTGAGATCGTATAAATGGAAAATAAGCACTTATTTGTATTTGGCAAAAAAGAAGTGAATATGTATTTATTTCAAAATGAGTACTTAGAAAAAAAAGCAACCCAGGGCTGCTTATTTTAAGCACTTATTCCAATTTCTGAGACAACTATCTCCATCGATTTTTCAAAATCCCGTTGAGCATCTTCTCCAATTGAACTCCAACATGAAGCGGTGACGGTGATAGGTGACACTGAGTTGAGAAATCATTCCAGATACATAAATCTCCTCTCTTTTTCTCCATTTTTTACTCCATTTTGCAGAAATCTTCATGGCTATAATTGTCATTTTTGCAAATATAAGTATTTATTGGTAAGTGGTTTACCAAACACTGCAACCCAAATAAGTACTTAAAAATTAGTGCAAGTAGTTTGGGGAAAGACCTCCCAAACACTATTAAATAATACTTAAATAAATACTTATTTTCATAATTACTTATTTCTCTTAAACAACTTAGTTCTCCAAAGATAACCTTAATCATATTGTGCCAAGTGTGGTTTATTACATGGGCACCCGACCTTTGTATTGAAACCAAAGTCCACATGTAAAGTCCTCACAAAGTCACAAAACTCACATCACATTCTTCATCAGAGGTCTATGTTATGATAGACAATGTTATCTACTTTCTTTAATTGGCCGGCATTTAGAGGTTGGTGGAATAAAATCGTTTTATTATCAAAGCTGTTCTTAAGTTACAAGAATTTTTCATAAAAATGTGAATATAGAAATAAATGAATTCGTTTCTTAAGTCCTAAAATGATTTCGTTTCTATGTTAATTAGCATCACTGAATTGAATTTATTTTAGATTAGAAAATCCCTTCAAATGTTGACAAAATATGCAAAAATTCACTCCAATATTATTAAGTATCTATTTGGGAAGCCCGAAGCATACTGGTTTCTAGCTTTTCGAGGTGTACAACCTCGGTGAGTCCGCAGTGTATGGTTTGGGCCGTTTGGCTCTGAAGATTCTGAGAGGACGAGGGAGAGGGCAAGAGAGAGAAAATCCGGAACCTCTCCCTTACAATGGGTTTAGTTTATATGTTAATGGGTATTGGGGACCCCTATTTATAAATTTTTGGCTTTCCTTTTTCTAGAATTTTCCTATTGTTTTCTCTTTGCTCATATTTGCCGTTGTGCTTAATTAATACGTATGCTTTTAATTATCATTCTATAATATTCTTGAATGTTGTTATTCTAGAAAAGTCTCAGGATGGCATTATTCTTTAGATTTATACAACGTTTTAAAAAACGATTCGGCAATGGAACTGTTTTGGCCACCGGTTCTGAGTCAATGGTCCGACTGTTTGATTTGAACGGATGGCTCATTTTGACAAATAAATTAAAAAAATAAAAAAAATTGAAAATAAAAACGATAAAAAATCATTGAACAGATCGACGGTTCAATTGCCTGGATCAATAGGTTGTTGATTTTTTCAATGATTTTTGGTCAAAAACCGGGTTTGGGGTAAAATGGAACCAGTTGCTTGGACGGGTCCTGGGCTGAACGGTCTGACCGTTCAGATCAATGACGGTTCGAAAACCTTGGATTTATAAATAATTATCAAATAATTAGACTGATCCAAATTTAGGCCGGGTTGGATGGGTTGATGTACTTACATAAATCCATTGTCTTACGTTGCCCCCCCTACTTAACCATGGGTAAGGACCATTGTTAAGTAGAAATTGAGTCAAGTGTTTTAACTATTGTTAGCGTAGGGGTATTTCTGTCTTTATACCTTGATTGATGTTGCTGATCTGTAATGTTGTGTTGAAACATGTGCTCTTAAGTTAAGTAAGGGTACATAGGTCTTTTCAGTCATGTTTAATAATAATATAAATACTTACTGGCCGATTGGGAGAAGTCAAGTTGACTCTTTCAGTTCGAACCAGAATTCTCTCTTTTCTCTTTCCGTCTTTCTCTTATTCTTTATCACTTTTTCTTCTTCTACATAACTGAGCTCAGTCAGGTCAAACTCTAAGGTAGACCTGAATTATAACATGGTATCAGAGCTAAGTTAAATCTGTCTTCGTTTCTGCTTGCCTAGGGTTCATTCTCTGCACACCCTATCTAGGGTTTTCCTCTTTTTTTTTCTGTGTTTGATTAGAGATAAGGGAAAGGGCTGAAAAGGAGTGATCGCCCTCTTCCCTTGGGGGTCTCTATGCCTCCAGTCAGGTCGTATGTGGTCGGTTGCTGTGATTTCTGAGATCGCCCTCTCCTAGTAAAGGAAGAATAGAGGGCCAAACTGTGTGGGCAGTGGCTGTTGTGTGTGGCTGTTGTGTGTGGACTGCTCTCCTGCTCGCATGGGTGTTATTTTAGCGATAAGGTAAGAGATTTCAGTGCATGATATCTGTTATGGATTAAATAGGAGGTGTGTTTCAGACCATTTGCTAGGGTTTCGGCCAATAAGAACTAGGGTTTATGCTGGTTTCTTTGTGCATTTTGAAGGAAGAGATATGATCATATAGTGGTGAGATTTCAGGTAGTTGTAGGAGTAGGGTTTGTGGTGTGAGCACACTTTTCAGCAACAACAAGTGCTGAAATCGGTGTGACAGGTGTGATCTAGGGTTTGTGGTGTAAAGAGCACACATTTCAGCAACAATTAGCGTTGCAATCAGTGTGATAGGTGTGACCTAGTGGTGTGTAGTGTGCAGATCTCAGTGATAATAGAATTCAGTAAGTGTGCAGAATTAGTGATAACATAATGGGAGACAATAATGATTATAAACCTAGTGTGATGGTGCCTACAGACTACCTGAATGTTCAGATGACCTCCATTAAGTTAAATGGAGAGAATTATGTGCCTTGGGCTAAATCCGTTGAAGTCTTTCTGAAGGCAAAGAAGAAGGTAAAACACATCAGAGAGGAGAAACCCTCATCTAACTCTCACGAGTATGAAGACTGGGAGCAAGAGGACGCTCAGATCATCACATGGTTGTGGAACAGTATGGAACCCAGGATTAGTGTAAACTTCATGTTCCTTGATACTGCCAAAGATGTGTGGGACTATGCGAAGAAATTGTATTCGGGGCAAGACAATACAACCAGGGTTTATCAGCTTTATCAAGAGTACTTTAATCTGCAACAGTGCAATCAGAGTCTTGAGGAGTACTATGCCAACATGAGGAACATACGTAATGAGTTGAATGTCTATCATCCTCTCACTTCCGATGTCAAGATTCAGCAACAACAGAGAGAGCAGCTTGATGTGACTAGATTTTTGGTGGGACTAAAGTCTGAATATGAACTAGTACGGGCTCAGATATTAGGGGGATCAGCTCTTCCGTCCCTAGAAAAGGTATTTGCTCAACTTCGGAGGATTTCTATTGGATTTACTGAGAACTCTAATATCTCAGATAGATCTGCCTTTACTGCATCGAGAGGCCATGGTGGTAGAGGTGGAGCTCGGGGAGCTCAGTCTGGCCGTGGTGGTGGTAGTGGTTCTGCATATGGCCGAAGTGGCAATGGTGGGTCTACTTATAATCATAGTGGTGGTCATACTGGGAGCAAAGATTCAGGGGGAGCCTGTGGTAGAGGACATAGCTCAAGCCCGAGGAGGTGCACTCATTATAGTATGGATGAACATACCATCAACTATTGTTATGATTTACATGGTCCTCCCTCAACTTGGGCCAATCATGTTGCGACCGGTGACTCAAGTTCCAACTTTAAACAGGAGAATCATTCATCTGACTAGTTGCCTCCTACATCCATAGATTGTCCCATGAAGGAGATGGTGAGTGTTCCCCGTGATGAATATGAGAGGTTTATCCAATCACAACAGAACACAACGAATTTTGCTCACTTAGGTATGGCTTGTTTGGCATCTACACCCAATCCCTGGATCATTGACTCTGGAGCCTCCGATCACATGACTGGAACTCCAGGTGTGTTTTCCTCCTTATCTCATTGCTCAATATCATAATCTGTCACCCTTGCTAATGGTTCCACATCCTCAATTTGTGGTGTTGGTAATGTTGACCTAAATCATGTATCCCTCTCATCAGTTATGTATGTTCCTAAATTGCCTTTTAACCTTATGTCTGTTAGTAAGTTGACCAAATCACTTAACTGCTCCATTACCTTTTATCCTTCTATGTGTGTCTTTTAGGATCTCAAAACGGGGATGAAGATTGGTGGAGGGCATGAAGCAGGTGGACTGTATTATCTTGACGGTGGTGGTGGTAGAACTTCAACAGCTCTCTAGTCATCTCTTTCTCCTCTCCAGTGGTATTGCCAATTTGGTCATCCGTCGCTCAAAGTCTTGAAGTCCTTGGTTCCATCATTGAGTCAGCTTTCTGTTTTGGATTGTGAGTCGTGTCAATTTGGGAAACACCATCGTGTTCCCTTTAGTTCTAGGGTTAATAACCGTGTGTTGAGTCCTTTTTTCTTTAGTTCATTCAGATATTTGGGGTCCTTATAAAGTAATGTCATATAATGGATACATATATTTTGTCATTTTTGTGGATGATTTTTCAAGGATGACGTGGCTCTATTTAATGAAAGAAAGAGGTGATTTGTTTACCATTTTCAAAAAAATTATGCTGAAATTCATAACCAATTTGGTACCCACATCAAAGTTTTTCATTCTGATAATGGCCGCGAATATTTATCATCATTTCAGGAATACTTGGACCACCACGGCATTATACATCAGACCTCGTGTACCTACACCCCACAACAAAACGGGATGGCTGAGAGAAAGAATCACCATCTCCTTGAAACAGTAAGATCCCTAATGCATCACATGCATGTTCCCAAACCTTTTTGGAGTGATGCAATGCTTACCTCTTGTTTTCTAATTAATTGGATGCCCACGTTCATCCTTGATGGTCAGTCTCCGTTTCAGGTCTTGTTTCTCACTTTGTCTCTGTTCCTTCTTACGCCGAGAGTTTTTGGGTGTGTCTGTTTTGTCCATAATCTGGGTCCCGGGAACGACAAGTTTGATGCCCGTTCTCTCAAGTGCATCTTCCTTGGCTATTCTCGGACTCAGAAAGGGTATAGGTGTTACCATCCTAGTTCTCGACGGTCCTTTGTGTGTGTTGATGTTAGTTTCATTGAGTCCACTCCATTCTTTTTGGGGTTTGGTGATGCTTTTTCCTCCTCACACCTCCTCCTCTTCCACTTCCCGTTGTTGATCATCCTCCCTTTGTTCCAGTCGTGACCAAATCCTTGCCTCCGGTGCCACCACCTGTTGAACGCCCACCTATCTGTCATGTGTATACACATCGCCCACGTGCACCAGCTACTACTCCTCCAGCTACATCTCCGTCGACGGATCCGACACCAGACCCCCACTTAGCATCTAAGATTGATCTACCTATTGCTTTGCGGAAAGATAAACATACTTGCACCCTTCATCCCATTTCTAATTATGTTTCTCTTACTCACCTTTCCGCTTCCCATCGCCAATTTGTTACCTTGCTATCATCAGTTATTGTTCCTAAAGATGTCTAGGAAGCCCTTGCCTCTCTAGGGTGGTGCCGTGCCATGGAAGAAGAACTCTCAGCCCTTCATCATAATCATACTTGGGACCTCACTGCTCTTCCTCCTAGGAAGCAAGCTATTGGTTGTAAG
Source organism: Nelumbo lutea (assembly GCF_056320005.1). Taxonomy (NCBI): domain Eukaryota; kingdom Viridiplantae; phylum Streptophyta; class Magnoliopsida; order Proteales; family Nelumbonaceae; genus Nelumbo; species Nelumbo lutea. The sequence goes on from NC_142686.1 coordinate 69,279,808, forward strand.
TGGGTTTATACGGTTAAGTATCTGCCTGATGGTAGTGTTTAACGCCTGAAAGCGCAATTAGTTGCAAAAGGGTACTCCCAAACCAATGGCATTGACTACATAGAGACCTTCTCATTGGTTGTTAAGATAGGGTCAGTTCGTATTGTGATCTCTCTTGCAGCCATGTATGAGTGGCCACTATATCAGCTTGATATCAATAATGCCTTTTTTGCATGGCGACTTACTCGAGGAGGTCTACATGGAGCAACCTCCAGGGTTTGTTGCTTAGAGGGAGGATGGTAAGGTGTGTAGACTAAGGAAGGCTATATATGGGCTTAAACAGTCTCCTTGAGCATGGTTTGGTAGGTTCAGTGAGGTGGTAAAGAAGTTTGACATGAAACAGTACAAAGTTGACCATTCTGTATTTAGTCATGACTCTTTATGAGGAAAAATACTATTGGTGGTGTATGTAGATGATATTGTTATTATTGGGAATGATAACATTGGTATTGATAGGCTAAAGACTTATCTGCAGGATCACTTTCAGACAAAGGATCTGGGTAAACTGAAATACTTCTTGGGGATAGAGGTAGCGAGATCCAAGTATGGGATTAACCTGTACCAGAGGAAGTATGTGCTTGATTTGCTGGAACAAACAGGCTTCTTGGGTGCCAAACCAGCTAAAACACCCATGGACACAAATACCAAGCTAAGCAGTGATATGGGTGAAGTGTTTGAAGACCCTAGCAGATACCGACGACTTGTGGGCAAACTGAACTACCTAACCATTACTAGACCAGACATCTCATTTGCAGTTAGTGTGGTAAGCCAGTTCATGCAAAAACCTCTGATTCCTCATTGGAATGCAGTCATGAGAATTGTGAAGTATCTAAAAGAGGCCCTGGGTCGCGGTCTGATATACAAGAGTGGGGGAAAACTTGAAATAGAAGGATATTCTGATGCTGATTGGGCCGGTTCTATGTCTGATAGGCGGTCTACTACAAGCTATTGCACATTTCTGGGAGGTAACTTGGTGACATGAAAAAGTAAGAAGCAGACGGTTGTGGCAAGAAGCAGTGCAGAAGTAGAATATAGGGCTATGACGCATACCGCTTGTGAATTAGTGTGGCTAAGGAACCTTCTATATGAAGTAGGGTACAACATTATCACTCCAATGAAGCTCTATTGTGATAATCAGGTTGCAGTTCATATCTCCTCTAACCCAATGTTTCATGAAAGAACCAAGCACATTGAGGTTGATTGTTACTTTGTGAGAGAGAAGGTGCTGAATGGAAAGCTAGACACTACACATGTTAATACAGGAAATCAGTGGGCTAACTTATTTACAAAAGGCTTGAGTCGGGGAAGAGTGAACTACATATGTAATAAGTTGGGAGTATATGATATATACTCACCAGCTTGAGGGGGAGTGTTAGCGTAGGGGTATTTCTATCTTTATACTTTGATTGATGTTGCTGATCTGTAATGTTGTGTTGAAACATGTGCTCTTAACTTAAGTAAGGGCACATAGGTCTTTTCAGTCATGTTTAATAATAATATAAATACTTACTAGCCAACTGGGAGAAGTTAAATTGACTCTTTCAGTTCGAACCAGAATTCTCTCTTCTCTCTTTCTCTCCCTCTTTTTCTTTATCACTTTTTCTTCTTCTACATAACTGAACTCAGTCAGGTTGAACTCTAAGGCAGACCTGAATTATAACAACTATTATACTCAAGTATTAGCCCCCTTTTTGGAAGCGTGGTCATGGGGTATTGATGCTTCCAAAATATATTGTTATTGTTGAAGATTTTTTTTATAAGATTATCTCCAAAAATTTTGAAAAATTTTAATTTAGAGGATTTTTTGTAAGATTATCCTCCAAAATTCTAAAGAAATTTTCTAAAAGATTATCCCCCAAATGTCTGAAGATTCTTTTGAAAGATTATCCCCCAATGTTCTGAAGAAAATTTTGAAGGATTATCCCCCAAATGTCTGAGGAATTTTTTGAAAAATTAGCCCCCAAAATTATGAAGAATTTTTTGAAAAGTTAGTCCCTAAATGTTTGAGTAATTTCCTAAAGAAATAGCCTCCAAAATTTTGAATAAATTTTTGAAAAATCAACCCCCAAATAGATGAGGATTTTTCTAAAAGAGATTAGCCCCCAAGAGAGAGAGAGAGAGACGAAGTTCTGTAAGTAATACCATATTCGAGGTTAGTGCCTTATTTTAGCCATGTGTTATCAGGGCGTGATGCTGCGAAACAAAGTTACTAAATAGATAAGCAAGGTTACAAGCAAAGTTGTTGAGCGTTGTCATAATCACAAGATTAAATTATCACTAAAGAAAATATTCTACGAGGTACGAGGCGCGAGGTGTGAGGTGCAAAGCGCAAGGTGCGAGACGCAAGGCACAAAGCCATATTTTTTATTTATCATTTTTATAAAATGACTGCGTTGTTCCATATATCTTGATACAAATTATGAGCTCATTTCTCATGGGCAGCTTCGAGCATAGGTTTAAAAAGCATGAGTACATGCATTTTTAAACTTATGAATTTGAATTGCCTATGATAGGTATTAAGCATCAATTTGTTTAGGAGTTTGAACTACGAGGATTATCGTTGATGAGTTGTATATGCCATGTATACAAGAACATAAGTAAGCATGACTTATATAAGTATGAGCACAACATATAAGCATATGTAAGTGTGGCTACCCGACTTGGAGGGAGACAGAATATTGAGTGTGGATGGAGTTGCCACTAAAATTTTTGGAAAATGAGAATTTAAGAAAACCTAAGATTTAAAAAAAAAAAACAATTGTTCTCTTAATAACTCGTTTCCTAGTGGAATAGAAATTCTTAGGGTACGGGGACTAAGGTATGGTTTGAAAAGGTGTTAAACACCCCATACACAGTTAAACTGGTCTTCACCAAAATTTCAAGCATTATTGTAATAATGTTGGGCTTATTGTCACACACATACACATTAAGCACAACAATTATTCAAAGGAAAGAATTGTAATTCTAACTAATTAACAAGTAAATTAACCACAACCATAAGAAATCAATTAAATGGCGAAGTAAATTGTCTAATCTAACATGAGGAAAATTTGTTAGAAAACAACAACAATGACCAATTAGAAGATTCTATGACAATGGCAACGAAGAATTTAGAAATTTAATATTTATGAAAGTAACACTAAAAATAGCATGAGACTGATTTAACCCAACCTAATGAGATGATTAAAAAAGAACACTAGCAACCGACTAATGGTTATACAAACTTTCCAAGATCCCCTAAATGAGTGCAATTATGTATGCTCCAAGAATCACTCTAGTTTAAGTTATATAATGATGTATGTCTGCTACGAAAAATACAAGGTAGAGTGGAGGACTTAATGCTAACTAAGTGGTTATTTGACCGAAGTGACTCTTTCTATTCCATGTTTCTTTGATTCCATAAAGTGAAAAAGTAAAAAGAATATGATTTGAACCTTTCAATTTTAATATCTGTTCGATCCAAATAAATTAATTATTGCAGTTCTTTTAATTCAAATCAAGTATTCCTCTCAATTTAGTTGTTCTTGAAATGTTTTGCTAATTTCTATGATTTTCGTGATAGAGGTTGACCTTGTTTGCATCACATTGCATTTTTCATTCCTTTAGCTTAGTCAACCATAGGAGCATTAGTAGCCTTACAACCATAGAACAACCTTAAGCTGTTCTAAATTTCTTCTATCTAGCAGTTGTCCCAGTCCGATTATCTCTTTCATCCCATAGATTTGCCTTCAGTAGTAGCTTTGTTAATCGTAATACCTTGACCCATTCATAAATCACCCCTACTTAGCACCCCCAGTTAGTCCACTCATATTCTAATGCAATTGGAGCTTAATAAATCAATACACATCACAGTGAACTCCTTAGCTCTTACTTCCCCCATCACTACTATGAAACTCATTGGTTAGATAGCTAATTCATAGTAGCCTACTTCCTCCATACATAGCAATCCTTCCCTAATTTCATGCATGTTTCTTTATCTGCTTAAGTTTTAACCCCTTCGTGCAGATCACTACTATCAAACTAGGGCAAGTCAGTTTATCATTGATTTTTCAATGTTTTTTTTTTCTAACATTGCATACTTTTCAACGTAAACTCTGCATTCTGTATTATGCCATCTTGGTTAGCTAGACTCTTACTCCCTTCGTGCAGATCAAATAATTTAATTAAAATTAGAAGGGATGAATAAAGCAAATGTCGCAATAACAAAAGAGAATTGCTAACAAAAACGAGAAACAAATAATAAATGTAATGACAAAATAAAATAAAATAAAAAGAAGAAATTGCCAATCAACTTTTTAAACCAGAGGAGTTTCTTCAAGACCATGTCAGCCAGATTAAGAGTTTCTTCGAACTCAAAGAACATTACATCAGCCAGATCATATAACCCAAAAGAGCTGCATATCGAGAGAGAAGATCGGAATTAGTCTTTAGCAAGTGTGATAATGCCTTTGAGTGTTGTGGTGATCTATGAAGATGTAGCCAAGTTGAAGAAAGATTTTGAGGAAATAAAGTGTATCCGATTGCCTTCTACACAGATTTGACAAGTTATGCATATACCCAGGGTTGGAGCTACCGAAGTTCATTTGAGTACATATTGTGGAGAGATGTTTTTGAAAGAATGGTAGGATCAATCTAATGGACGCCATAAAGGTTGCGGAATGGGTGGGCGAATTTCAAAAATTTCCTATCTTCTCCCAATTGGGAATCATATTCCCTAAATTTAGAATACAATATTCAAGGATCCTACTTGAACCATAATCAAACCAGATCTGTACCAAAAGATAAATGGGAGGAATATACCTGATCCGGAGAAGCAGTATCTCCCAAAGTTGGTGTTCACGCCCAAAGAATGCTCCAAGATCCGTTCCTGCTGAAGATGACACAGCTGTGAATGGAACAGAACCAGCAGGGTGCGTCCTACACACTGGATCCTTCACAAGAATCCTCTGGAAGTACTAAACACTGAATCTTTTTCAGTCTTTCTTGCAAGACTGATGTCAAGAACAGATTTCTTGACTTTCTTTTCTGCAAAGATCTAATCTTGCAATGGCAGATGGCGGCGGCAGGAGGAGGTCTCTAAAGGCGAAAGGGCTGAACTGCCTTTTTTTTTTTTTTTTTTCTGGAGAGTATGAGATCTGATCTCAATTCGCAGGAGATATCCTATCTTGCGATTTTTCTTGGTTCGAAATCTCCTCCTTTCTTCTTGATTAAGAAACCTCCTTATTAGGAGTTATCCCAATCCAAATCAGTATTTGGATAGGGAATAATCTTAATCCTTTCTGCAGATAGAGTTAGCTTACTCCTGATCTTATCAGGAGGTTACCAGATTCAAATCTAATTTGAATTTGGTCTCTAAGAGTGGATAAGGCTAAAGGCCCAATCCTTTTACTAACTTTAATCTCAAATTCGCCCCATGGATGGGTGATCATATCAGCCCACCTCAAAATGGGCTTTTGGCCCATTAAGTGTTCAGTGTCTAATAACTTTCCAATCTGCTGCCCAGTTGGGCTTCTTTGTATAGTGTGGGACCCAAGCATTGATCTACACACCAGCCACATGGGTTCGGCCCAACCTCTAAAACAAGGCCCAGCCGAATTCACTGAAAAACTCAATGAACCCCTTGAGTCCATCATATGGACCCTATGGGCCCAATACTTACATTAAGTGGTCCCTGGGCCAAGCCATCTTATAAAAACCCAGGGACTGTGGGCAAGTGCAAGATTAGCCCATCAAGTATTATCCTCAATGGTCTTACACTTAACCTCTCAGCCCTTAATGATCAAGCACTGCCCGACAAGAGAGGACCTCTCCCTCGGCTGCAAGGAACAGTGCCGCACTCTCCTCTCACATGGATCACGGGAATTAAAACCATTTGCAAACAATTCGAAACTGTACATATATATATATATATATATATAAATATATTAATTTTGCAAAACAAAATTCCAACGATTGAAATCAACTGCCGGCAGTTTGGTTTCCATCAGAGAGAGTGCATTCCCGATCATTACCCTTTGTCCGACAAAGTGGCTGATTCTGTCACTATGATCACCCACTCAGGTGAATTCTCAAACTGCCCCAACATACCAAGGTTTTGATCCCCGCTAAGGATCTCACTGATTGGCATATCAAAGGCAGCCTGATCCAACACCTAGTGAAATGTCATAATCGAGTCTAGGGGTCAGGTGTAACTTTCCAGTTTTGCCCATCTATCTCCAAGGTCCAAGGCAATACTGGAAATCTGGTCCGGTTCAAGGATTCAAGTAATCCCATACTGCATGTGCCTCGGGTCTTACCCTGATGGCTGAGACAGGCCATCCCAACACTTGGTGGCACACCAGCATCAACCTTGGCAGGATAAATCTCCCCAGACTTATCCAACAGCTATGAACATTTAAAACTAACATGAGTCTCTATAAATGTCCAGTTTTAGGGTTTTACACAGAATTAAACCAAACAACATGAATCAAACATGCACTTTATTTATTTCCACTAAATAACAAAAGTACATCAAATCAGATTGAAGCTAAGGGCATACAAAAAACTGTCTAAAAGTTTCATCTTGGGGTAGATGAAAGGGTTCTCGCCCAACTTTTTCCAACGAAGTTTGGAGGGTAAAGTGTTGACATGATTCACATCACTTTAAATAGATAAGAAGACTTGAAATCAAATTTTCATATCTTTTCTAGATTAGTCCAATTAGGGCATAGATTTAACTCCAATAAGGGAGACATTGGAAAGTACCAGAGGCAACTTTTGTTGAATGTGCATTCCGATATAGATATATGGCTACCCAGTTGAAGTCTCCTTTGCTTTTCAAAGAGATTATTGAATTGTTTCTTAGTAACTAGAGTGCCCTTCTTGACATTTAGAAAGTATCAGGATTTTAAGGATTTTAAAGGCATAGTAACCATTGGAAAGAGAATTTAACATGACTTTTTATTGAGAAGCTACAACTTAATTTCAAACCTTCCTCTATTTACTGAAGTGAATGAAGTACAAGTTACTATTAGTAATTATCAATAAAATAAGCCTCTAAGTTAAAAGCGCCCTACTTCTCCCTTGTAACCTGATAGAAGAGTCAAGAGACGACTTAACCTACTTTTAGTTCCGCTATCTTAATTACTTCCTCGGTTGGTATGAGAAGGAAAGTTGATTTCGCTTCAACTAAAGCCAATTCAAAATCCAGTTCTTTGAAGATTTAGGGCAAGTACATTCTTTGATTATTATCAAATGTTAGGGCATCCTATTAATTAGACATGCTGCCATGTTTCTAGAGTTTCTAGACATGCTGCCATGTTCCCGTGGAAACTTCATTCTTAAGGTCTTCAATATTATTTGTCTTCACCATCTTTGTCAAAGCAACAAAACAATAATAACAAAGTGAAAAAAATAATATGAATGTCTTAATTCTTGGATCACTTAGTTTTATTTAATAAAGCTCCCGATACGGAACAATCTTGTAATCATTTTATTTTTTCGTTATTCACTTTGCATTTTGCATAATAAGTTCTATTTCTTTGGTAAAGTATTTTAAGTTTGTACTTGATGTTTCATTTCTGTTGTTCTATTATTTTGTTTTACCTAAAATATTTCTCCACGATAAAGCAATAAGTTTTAATAAAAGGGGACGTCTCAAACTTGCTACACTGAAAGGTCCCATCCTACCTTGGCCACACATTGAATATTCCTTCCAACATTTTCATGCATTTTATTTATTCCACCAATTCCACACACACACATGTGCACACTTCTTCTTTTCCCTCTATGATGGTGTCTCGTGCATTCTTTATCCGTTGTTTGAAGTTTGATACTCTCTTAAAATAAAAGGGTGGGGGGAGAAAAAAATAAAAATGGAAGAGAAATTAGAACAAAGTAAGTTTAACCTAAAGTTTTTGGGAATTTTGCCATGTTACTATGGAAGCTTCATCCTTAAGTTCTTCAGTATTATTTGTTTTTCACCATCGTTGTCAAAACAATAAAAGTAATAATAATGAGAAAAAGAAATAATACTAGTGTCCTAATTCTTTAATCACATAATTTTATTTAATAAAGGTCTCAATATGGAACAATATTTTCATCATTTTCTTTTTTCTTTTTTGTTATTCATTTTGCATTTTGCATAATAAGTTCAATTTCTTTGGTTTGGTGTGGGGGAGGCATCTCTATCAAGCTAAAGCACCAATATCCATTCACAAGTATGTCATCAAATAAAGCCATCCTTGATAGCTCAAACTTGGGCAATCATGAGAACAAAATTGTTGTAACTTGAGATACACTCCTTTGGATGTGCCTCTTGAGCTAGCATAGAAAGAAGTAGCATACAACCTAGTGCTTTGTCGATTAATCAGGGAAGGAGGCCATTATCAGCCATTTTTTATTCTCAAAACACCTTATCATTTTTAATACTAGTAGTTATCCCATCGAATTGAGTCATTAGACCTTTTTCTTTGGCAAACTTGTCAAACTCCTAGGATGTTTCTTCCTAAAAGGCTTAAAAACAGAGAGAAAGAAAAGAAAGAAAAAAAAGAGAGAAATAAGGAGAAAATAAAAAATGGAAAAAAGAGAGGAAAACCAAGAATTGCAAAACAAGGAGTAGGATCACTTCCATTCTAGTATCCTCAAGTTTTCTAAGTATTGGAACAGCCAAATAGTGCAAATATCCTAAAGCCAATCAAACTCGAATTGCACTTGACATATAGTTCTTTCCTATGAGTTTATGCATATTGTGAAGAAATGATGGGGGCCCTTTTTTGGCCATTAGCTTTACCTCTTTCACTTTAAACCCCATTTTATTGTTAAATACAGTAGTTACCTCTTTGAGCCTTTATATTCAATTATGTGTATGAATTTTAATCAATTTTTGAGAGAAAAGGAAAAGAAATAAATATGAAAAATTGGGGCAAATAAGCAAACGCTGCAAGAAAATTCACTTTTAGCGGTAAACAAAACTGCCGGTAAAAGTCTTCAAAACTTCCGATAGAACCTTTACCGGCAACAGCCGAACAACCTTTAAAACAAGTGTCACTAGAAGTTCTAGCAGCGGTTTTGGTGACTACCAGTAAAACTCTCAAAACTGCTGCTAGAATTAGGGTTATACCAACAGTTGTCGACTACCCAATAGATGGACAAATTGACTGCCAGTATAAGTTCAATGACTTTTTAGCTTTTTTTTTTTTTTTTTTTTTTTTTCTCTTCTTTTCTTTTGGCGTGTATATTTTAAGCGGAATCAAAATCCAAATAACCCATACTTGGATTTTGTCCTAAGATCCTAATTTAATTTTTTTCCACCTGTCCAAAATTTGGAATTTTGTCCAAAATCCAAATGAAGTACAAACACCATTGAGATAGAATAGAAAATTTGCAAAATCTTGAAAGACTACTAGCCTACATAGAAAAAGATCCTTCAAGTGAAAGGAGCAATTTGTTGAAGTTTCGAGAATAATTCATTTTTCAATGGCTGATCAATCCAACTCTTAGAAATATTCTACCAAGCTTGAAGTCTAAAGATAACAGTTCATGGCAATGGGCATTGTAGGCATGATTATTATTTAGTTTATAATTATATTATTTGGTGTAAGTTTCAGTTGGCATTCGATCAACAAATGTATTGGGGTGCTCTCTCCGTGAGAGGAACCTATTTCCTATTAATTATATAAATATTGTGTATATAATTATCTAATTATATAAATATATAATAGTTATTATAAATATTGTTAATAACTAGATATTAAATCGTTCGAATGGTTTTGACCATACGATCGGTTTTAAAAACTATGATGTTATGTTATTCGAGCATGTGATTCATACGATCCGAAAACGGAATCGTTCTGGCCACTGGTTTTTGGGTCAACAGTTCGATCGTTCGGTTTGAATGGATGGCTCATTTTGGCAACAAAAATTAAAAAAAAAATAAAAAAATGGCCAAAAACCATTGAACGGGTCAACGGGTTGATGATTCAACCACTTGGGTTAATGGGTCATTGACCGATTCAATGGTTTTTGGCCAGTGATCAGGATTGGGGTAAAATGGAACTGGTTGCCTGGACGGTTCCCAATTAAAAAAATAAAAAAAAAATGAACGGCCCATTCTGACAACAAAAACTACAAGCAAAAAATTGAGTGTGTGAGGTCCATTAAGCAGTACCATACGTGTTATGTCATTCGAGCGTGTGACTCATATGACCTGAAAACAGAACCGTTCTGGCCACCGGTTTTCGGGTCGACGGTTTGACTGTTCGGATCGAACGGATGGCCTGTTCTGACAACAAAAATTAAAAAAATAAAAAAATGACCAAAAACCATTGAACGGGTCAATGCTTCGACCGCCTAGGTTAATGGGTCATTGATAGATTCAGCAAATTTTGGCTAGGGACCGAGATTAGGATAAAATGAAACCAGTTGCCTAGATGGTTCCCAATTAAAAAAATAAGAAACGACCAAAAACCATTTTATAGGTCAACGGGTTGATGATTCGACCGCTCAAATCAATGGATCATTGACTGATTCAACGGTTTTTGGCTAGGGACCAGGTCAATAGGTCGATGGTTCCATTCCAGCCCCTGCAATCTAGGGCCCCTCCGCTTATGATACTTAATCAAGTAAATAGAAAAGAGCAATTGTTCATTTTTCTCTAGACATTGATATAGAATTTAAAAAGAAAAAAAGGTTGATATAGTCATCAATAAAAGATGGAAAGTTGCCTAGTCATATGGTCTCATCTCCTTGTTATATAAGTAGATTTAAAGGCCGTTACCCAATGTTTGGTTCAAACCATTACGGTCTTGAAAATGATTGAATGGATACTATCAGTTCTTAACCTTTGTTTTCACAAATTAAGGTGGTCGTTAATTATCATACACAAACCTTCGTTTTCATGCATGCCACTCTGAGATTTTACAATTAAACCGAGTAACCGCCCCTTGTTATAAGAGTATACTTTTGTGAAAAAGAAAAAATCGCCAAAGTGACTGAATTTATTGTCAATAAATTCAGGGTATTAAACTTCCATAGTAATTGATAGTCTTAGATCAATTTGTTAGACAGTGTATGTCCTTATTTCCAATCAGATTGATGTACATTATGACATTTATTGTAAATAAATAAAGTACATATTGGATTCATGTTATAGTAGTGTGTTTCTGTGTAATACCCGTAAACTGGACACATAATGAGACTCGTGTTAGTTTAGAATGTTCATAGCCAGTGGGTCGATCTGGGGAGATCTATCCTGATAAGGCTAACACTGATGTGCCGCCAAGTTGGTTGGGGTGGCCTATCTCAACCGCCAGGGTGAGACCCGAGGTACATGTAGTATAGGTTTAACTTGAAACTTTGAACCGGACTATAATTCTAGTGTTGCCCTGGACCTTGGTGATAACTGGGCAAAACTGCAATGTTACACTTGACCCCTAGACTCGATTATGATACTGTAATAGGTATCGGATCGGACTATCTTTGATGTGCCAATCAGTGAGATCCTTAGAGGGGTCAAAACCTGGGTATGTTGGGATAGTCTGAGAATTCATCTAAGTGAGTGATCATAGTGATATGATCAGCCCCTTTGTCGGACAAAGGTAATGATCGGGGATGCACTCTCTCTAATGGAAACCAAAACTGTCGGCAGTTGATTTCAATCATTAAAATTTGTTTTGCAAAATATATTTATATACGTATATATATATATATATATATATATATATATATATATATATATATATTCAGAGGTTTTAATTCCCGGGATCCATGTGAGCAGAGAGTGCAACACTGTTCCTTGCAACAAAGGGAGAGGTCCTCTCTTGTCGGGTAGTGTATAATCACTATGGGCTGAGAGGTTAAGTGTAAGACCAATGAGAGTAATACCTGATGGGCTAATCTTGCATCTGCTCACAGTCCTTAGGTTTTTATAAGGTGGCTTGGCCTAGGGACCACTTAGTGTAAGTGTTGGGCCCATTAGGAGTCCATGTGATGGGCTTCAAGGAGTTCATTGTCTTTTCAATGAATTCGGCTAGGCCTTGTAACAGAGGCTGGGTTGAACCCAGGTGGCTGATGTATAGATCAATGTTTGAGTCCCACGCCATACAAAGAAGCCCAACTAGGCAGCAGTTTGGAAGCATTCTGAGCACTTAGACTTAGTGGGCCTAAAGCCCATTTTGATCTGACATAATTTGATTAGTTAAATAAGGGGGCGGATCTGCGATTAAATCAGCAGATAGGATAGAGTCTTATCCCTATCCACTCAGAGAGTCTAGATCTGAATACATGTTTGGATTTAGAAACCTCCTAATGAGAATAGGAGAGAGTTGATCTAATATGCAGATAAGATAAGGTCTTATCCTTATCTCTTAAAGATAACTCCTAAACCAAATACAGATTTGGATTAGGAAACTCCTAATGAGATTAGGATATCTCTTTAAGCCTATAAAAGGAGGAGGGGGCGAACCATTCAGCCCATCCCAAATTCCAGAGATCAGATCTTAGTTTACACAGAGAGAAGTAGGCATCAGTGTGACTGTGCCACCTTCTCTCTACGTCCTCCTCCAGTTGCCGCCATACTGCCAGTTCTATCTCCATTGTAGGAGCGATCAAAAAGAGTATTGATATCAGTCTTTGGAGAAAGGCTGATCAAAAGTCGTGCTCATTGCCGCCATCGAATTCTTGCGGAAGAATTCGGTTCGTTGGACGAACCCTGCTGATTTTGCTCCATCATTCGCTGTGTCATCTTTAGTGGGAGCAGTCTTTGGAGTTTTTCTTTGGGCATGAACACCTTCGTTGGGAGATACTTCATCTTCGTATCAGGTATATCCCTCTTCTACTGAATTTGTTCAGATCTAGTTCGGTTTTGGTTCAAGATTGATCATTGAAAAGTAGTTTTCTAAAACAGGGAATGTGATTCCCAGATGGGAGAGAGAAATTTTTGAAAATTTGCCCTACCTTCCTGTAGGGTTCGGCCATCCATATGATGGATCTTTCATCCCTTTAGTGATATCAGAGCCATGGTTCAAATCTTGAACCAAAATTGACTAGATCTGAACCTACACAAATGGGTAGAAGGCGTTCTACCCGATTTGCATAGATTAGGGTTTTTCTGGGAAATCGGTTCCCAGTTAATGGGCGAATGATCTGAAATTAATTCTTATAAATCTGTAATTTATTTAGAATTGTTCTTTATTATTTTCTTGATTTATGGGTTGTTCGTACAAATGGAAATCTAAATCTTTATTGGCACAGAAAATCTGCGATTTCGTAGTTATTATTCATTCTGGTCTGTAATTAATTTTTTTTTAGACTAAATGTATAGGTATTTGATCTAATGTAATATTAATAGGAAAACTAGGGTTTTCTATTTTATTTTATTCATGATCGAAGTTGGCGACCCAAAGGAGGAGATTTTGCAGATATGAAAATCGCCATCTGTGATTTGTTGTTTATGAAACTGCAAACTGAGATCTGACATTTGTTTTGCAGGTTGGAGTTGTGCGAACAACCCTGTGACTGATTCTTGTTGATTCTTTAATCAATGATTTTAATTTCATATCGTTTATTGAATTAAATATTTAGTTAAAAATCAAACCATAGACTCATTCGAACCAGATTGGACCAAACTGGTTGGACCAAATCTGTGGTTCGATGGAGGTTGATTGTCAGCCCTAATTTCCCACTTTTGGGTCAAGGGATTGATGGTTAATTCAGAGACTTAATTCGGCCCACACCTGTAAGGCCCAGTTTGAAAGAGTTAAAATTGCAAAAGCCCACTAATTGCAAGAAAGCTATATGGGCCGAACTACTTAACTCTATTCGGCCCATATACCTAGATAATATTAATTGGTAATATTATGGATTAAAATGGGCTTTATAGATATTAATTGATTCGATCAATTCTATCCTTGCATGTGATGTATGGATGTGTGATGTGCTACGTACATGGGCCATAAGTACTTGGTCCATGTAGATACGACAGTGGCTCTTGTGCACACCATGGCTAAATGCACATCATTGCCATGGTGTTCCTAAAGATCATTGGATGATCTCCCTCAGTGGTGGGCTCCACACCCTTGAAAAAGGATTTGTGCAGAACCCTAGCCGTTTAGGGCCCACTAGAAATCTGGCTTTATGAAAGTCAGTGGGAGCCACTTTTGTTTGACCTAAATTAAACTAGGGCATAACTTTTGTTGCCTCCTGAAATATGAGTGCATGTGATAGGGAGATTCATATGATGAACTCCCTAAAAGCGTTCCATCATTAGCATGAAGATAGGTCCCTCAGTAATGAGGAAACACACCATAAAATTGGGCTATCCATTTGCTATTGGATTTGTCGGAGTGTTTTATAAGATGATAGGGGCGTCATAGACCGATGTGGGAGAACCCCACCAGAAAATGGGAGACTCTCATGGTACCTTGGCGTTCAGGAATATGATGGGTGAGCACTCACTGGACAGAAAGGTTTAACCTGAAATGGCTCTGAACCGTGTTTGACAGAGGCCAAAGGGAAAGCTCATATGATGAGTGGATATGATCTTTCACAGAAAGGTGGTGGGGTTTTGCAGCTGAAACATTTGGCTCCATGCACCCTATGTGGTTACCCACATTTCCAGAGACAATTCACAGTCTTTGTCACTGAGATGGGAGGGAAATCTCAGAGATGAATAAATGAGAATGGAACATAGATTAAAAGTCATATTTATGCAGATAACATGAATCAAATTAGGTTGTGGACTGATGTTTGATCTTTTATCAGAAAATGGCAAACGAACAATTTGCGAAGTGATGCGAAGAAAATCTATCATATTCTTATCTATGAAAATTCAGTCTTTCTACACTTAATTTACATTTAAATGGACTCATTACTCTTGTATCTCGGTTCAGGGCATGAAAGAAGGCATCAGGAGAAAAGCGGCAAATCGGATGATTTTTCACAGTTTCGGCACTGATTAGTAATCTAGGCCTAACTCTCGTATCCGAGGTCCAATTTGGCTGATTCAAGACTCACTGGAAAGAGAAGAGAGAAAGCTACATCTTTCATGTTTTGGGATTTAGCAGATTCGGCATGCATCAAAGTCAAATTCGGGCCCGAAGTGGGGGAAAATTCGTAGGAAGGCCCAATCCGCAGCTGAGCCCAACTTGCAAAAAAGCCTGGCAGCAGCCCAATTCGCAGAGGAGGTCTAATACGAATCCAAGAACAAGAAACTGAGAAGAGTCTTATCAGGTCTAAATTTATGGTGTAATCCCATAAAAATAAAAAAATTGAGTTCATTAGATTAAGAGATAAGAGTAGGATTAGACTAGGACTTTCTATTTTTGAGAGAATAACTTCAAGAAAGAGTAGGAGACCACCCCCTTCCCTTAAGCTATATAAAGGGATAGGGGGCGAACTAGAGAAGCATCAAGAAGCAGAGGAGCAATCCAGCTATCAAGCAAGAAGTCTACAAGAAGGAGGTGGCGGCAAGGAGAAGAGGAGATCTCAACTCCAAGGGCGAAACCACGAGTTCTTTCTTTCCTCTTGTTTGTTTTATTTATGCTAGTATGAACTAATTTATCTATAGTTAGGGTTGTGGAAAGCCTAATCATATCAATGAATATATTTTTATTCTGATTTATTCAAGATCGTGATTTCCATATAGTCTATGAATTATCTTGCTTAATGCTATTAGGAGTGATCATCTCTTAATTGATCAGGCGTATGTAAACGAATCGAGAGAGGAATTCACATAGTTGACCGACCACATAATTTATGGTGTGAATTGAATGGTATATAGGGGTATATACGCATAATTCATCTGAATATACTAGTTTTTCCTTGGACTTAATGCGCTTCTATCTTGAGAACTCTAGTCAAGAAATCGATGGGTTACCTGATAGAAGTAGTTTTAGTATATCTCGAGAGAGAATATTAAATAAAATTGGAAAGACTTCAGCTTATGGAAATGACAAATTGGAGATCTCAACTCCAAGGGCGAAACCATGAGTTCTTTCTTTCCTCTTGTTTGTTTTATTTCTGCTAGTATGAACTAATTATCTGTAGTTAAGGTTGTGGAATGACAAATTAGAAAGACCTCAGCTTATGGGAATTCAACCAATCGTTACATACTTCAGCATTGTTACTTTTGCTCTTGTTTTCTTTTTCTGTTTTTCAGTAGCTTTTACTCTTAAATCTAAAATTCGATTGTCCAAAGAATTAGGGAAGGTTGTAGTTCTAATACTTATTTTGTTAAATCCTCGTGGGAATGATATTTTTATACTACTTGATAACTAGTTTATACTACTTGATAACTAGTGCACTTGCTAGGGTTATAATCATAGCTATCAAGTTTTTGGCGTCGTTGCTGGGGAAGCTTTTGGACGAGAATAAGCTTAAGGGCCCAAACTATGTCGTCTGGTATCGTAACCTAATGTTGGTCTTAACCTCTGACAAACTGGATAAGGTGTCAAGAATCCTACCCCAGAACGTCCGGAAGATAGGGCTTCTGAGGCACGGAGAAGGGACTATCAGGAATGGGAGGAGAAAACTCCCTAGCCTGGTGCTATATCATTGCCTCACTGGACAATCTGATACAGAGGCAATTTGATAAGATTGAACTTGCCAAGGACATATTGGACAGTCTAAAGACAATGTACGAAGAGCAGAATCGTTCTACTCGATAGAAGGCCTTGAAGCAGTTCATGACCACACAGATGTCCAAGGGGCAACAAGTTCATGACCATTGTCTTTGGATGATGGGTTACATCAATGAGCTTGAGGCTCTTGGATCCGGGCTGGATCACACGACCCAGATAGACACCACTCTCAACTCTTTGCCTCCATCATTCAATATGTTCATCATGAACTATAATATGAATAAGTTGAATGTCATTGTTCAGGAACTCAACAATATGTTGTAGAGGGCCGAAAATCTGATAAAGAAGGATGAACCCCTATCCATGCATGTTGGAACTGGCAAGAAGGGCAAGAAGAGGAGGGCAAAGAGAAAGCCCTAGAAGAAGGCCACCAAACCCAAGAAGTAGAAGAAGGACAAGGCATCGAATGCTTGTCAGTTTCGTAAGCAGATCAGCCACTGGAAGATGAACTATCCTTAATACCTGGAATCCAAGCAAGGTAATTTCGAATCCTGTGTCATAGAAGTCAATTTGTTGGTAAATTCTGCGTCCTGGTGTATTGACCATGTGACTTCAACTCATGCATGTAATTCACTGCAGGGGTTCAAGGTAAGCAGAAGACTGAGTGAAGGAGAGGTGGCACTTTACTCGGGGACTTCTGCAAGTGTTGCAGTTATGGCCATAGGAACCATAGAATTAATTTTTAGAGGAGGATCAATTGTACTTAAAGATAGTCTTTTTGTACAGAATTTAAGAAGAATTTTGATTTATGTCTCAAAACTGTGTGCGAATAGATATTATGTATTCTTAAATAATACGATTACTATTAAAAGAAACAACAAATTCATCGCATACGAAGAACTGAAGAATGGTCTCTATGTTCTACATCCTTCTTTAGAAACTAACATAGCCGAAACTACGTCGGATAATATCCTCAAGAAAAGAACCATGTTATAGTTAATCCCACGTACCAGTGGCATTACCGACTTGGTCATATCAGTATTGATCATATCACAGCATTGGTAAAGGATGGTCCTTTGGATATTCTAGCTGTAGAAGATCTTCCCACTTGTGAGCCTTGCCTTTAGGGTAAGATGACGAAACGACCATTTAACAATAAGCCTGAAAGATGTACAGGCACGCTTGACCATATACATACTGATGTATGTGGTCCCCAAAGTGTTAGGACTCATAACCGGCACGTGTACTTCATTACATTTACCAATGATTATTCTCGGTATGGTTACATGTACCTAATTGAAAAGTTCAAGAAGTTCAGACAAGAGGTCGAGAAACGGATAGGGAGAGAAATTAAGGCCCTTAGATCGGATCGATGTGGCGAGTATCTCTCTAATGAATTCAGGGACAACTTGAAGGTCAACGGGATATTTCACAGTTGGCTCCTCTTGCTACACCACAACTTAACGATGTTTCAAAGAGGAAGAATATGACCTTATTGGATATGGTCCGGTCACTTCTCATACACTCAGACTTACCCACATCCTTTTGGGGTTATGCATTAGAAATTGCGATATATGTGCTGAATTGGGTTCCAACCAATTCAATTCCGAATACTCCATATGAACTTTGGACCGAAAAAAACCAAGTGTCAGACATTTGAAGATTTGGGGTTGTCCTACGCACGTTAAAAGAACGAGTGCGGACAAATTGGAATCCAAAACCAACCGTTACCTATTCGTAGGCTACCCTAAAGGCTCTGTGGGTTACCTATTCTATGACCCAAGTGAGCAGAAGGTGTTCTGCAGTCAAAATGCATAGTTCTTGGAAAATGATTACATCCTAGACACCCATCGTTAGGAAATTGTTCTTGATGAGGAGAGCTCAAGAGCAGTGGCAGGTGTCCCACATGTTCCAGGTAGTGACCAGCCTAGAAAATCTACTCGGGTATCCAGGTGACCAGTCCGTTTTGGCTATGACCAGGATAGTTACCTGGTTGAAAATATGACTACTAAGGAGGATGAAAGAATAGTAGGATCCATCATATGGACGCCAAAAGGTTGCGGAATGGGTGCGCGAATTAAAAAAAAAATCCTACCTTCTTCCAACTAGGAATCATATTCCCTAAATTTAGAATACAATATTCAATGATCCTACTTGAACCATAACCGAATCAGAAGGGAGAAATTATACCTGATCCAGAGAAGCAGTATCTCCCAAAGTCGGTGTTCACGCCCAAAGAAGACACCAAGAACCGCTCCTGCTGAAGATGACACAGCAATTTGTAGAACGGTACCAGCAGAGTGCGTCCTACACACTGAATCCTTCACAAGAATCCTCTAGAAACATTGAGCACCAAATCTTTTCAGTTCTTTCTGCAAAACTAATATCAAGAACTGATTTCTTGATTTCTTATCTCAAAGATCGAATCTTTTCAGAGAATGGTGGCAGCTGGAGGAGAATCCTGAGATCAAGAAGGCGAATGCTGCTTCTCTTCTCTCTAGAGTGTATGAGATCCTATCTCAACTCGTTGGAAGATATTCTTGCTCGAAACCCTAGGTTCAAATTCTGTTAATTCTCTTATGATTTCTCCTCTTTCTTCTTGATTAAGAAATCACATAATCCTATTAGAAGTTATCCCAATCCAAATCAACATCTGGATAGGGGATGATCTTAATCTTATCTACAGATTAGGTTAGCTTACTCCTGATCTTATCAAGAGATTACCATATTCAAATCTAATTCGAATTTGGTCTCCTGGAGTGGATTACATTAAAGGCCCAATCCTTTTGCTAACATTAATCTCAGATCCGCCTCATTAGTGGGTGATCATATCAGCCAAGTTCGAAATGGGCTTTTGGCCCATTAAGTAATCAGTGGTCAATTGGTTTTCAA
Source organism: Nelumbo lutea (assembly GCF_056320005.1). Taxonomy (NCBI): domain Eukaryota; kingdom Viridiplantae; phylum Streptophyta; class Magnoliopsida; order Proteales; family Nelumbonaceae; genus Nelumbo; species Nelumbo lutea. The sequence continues at coordinate 69,299,295 of NC_142686.1, forward strand.
TCTGCTGCCCAGTTGGAGTAATCAGTGGTCACCCAATCAGATGAATTCTCAGACTGTCCCAACCTACCCAGGTTTTGACCCATGCTAAGGATCTTACTGATTGACATATTAAAGACATCCCAATCCGACACCCAGTGAAGTATCATAATCGAGTCTAGGGGTCAAGTGTAACTTTTCAATTTTGCCCATCTGTCTCTAAGGTCTAGGGCAATACTGGAAATCTGGTTCGGTTCAAGGATTCGGTTAATCCCATACTACATGTGCCTTGGGTCTTACCCTGGTGGCCAACACAGGCCATCCCAACACTTGGCGGCACACCAGTATCAGCCTTGGTAGGATAAATCTCCCCAGACTTATCCAATGGCTATGAACATTTAAAACTAACACGAGTCTCATTAAGTGTCAAGTTTTAGGGTCTTACACAGAATCATACCATACAACATGAATCAAACACGCACTTTATTTATTTACACTAAATGTCAAAAGTACATCAAATCAAATTGGAGCTAAGGGCATACAAAACTGTCTAACAGAGGATCCCGTGACTTATGCAAAAGATATGTTGGACATAGATTCCTTGAAATGGGTAGATGCCATGAGAGCTGAGATGGACTCAATGGAGACCAATGGAGTCTGGGCTCTAGTAGGTCCGCTCCTTGGGGTAAAAGCAATTGGTTGCAAATGGATCTATAAGAGGAATAAGGGCCCCGATGGTAAGGTTGAGACCAACAAGGCTCGTCTGGTGGCAAAAGGGTATACTCAGAAAGAGGGCATTGATTATAAGGAAACCTTTTTGCCCGTGGCCATGCTTAAATCCATTCGGATCCTGCTAGCTGTAGCAGCATACAATGACTATGAAATTTGGCAAATGGATGTTAAAATTGGGTTCATAAATGAAGATCTTACTGAAAATATATATATGCAGCAACCGCAAGGTTTCATAGTTGTAGGTCAGGAACACATGCTGTGTAAATTAAATAGATCCATATGGACTTAAGCAAGCTTTTAAGAGTTAGAACATCCGGTTTGACTCTATTGTTAAAATGTTTGACTTTGAGCAGAATCTGGATGAGCCCTGTGTTTACAGGGAGTCCAATGGGGACAAGGTTACGTTCTTGGTTCTGTATGTAGATGACATTCTACTCATTGGGAATGATGTAGGAATGTTGACTACGGTGAAAGTATGACTTTCACTGCAATTCTCCATGAAAGATCTTGGAGAAGCCAATACTGGGTCTTCGACTCTATTGAGATAGATTGAAGAGAATAATAGGATTATCCCAATCTGCTTACATTGACAAAATAGTCAAGAGATACAGCATGGAGAACTCCAAGAAGGGAAGTGTTCCTTTCAGGCACGGAGTCACTCTCTCCAAGAATATGTCTCCCAAGACTTCTGAAGAGATTAAGGGCATGAAGGACATTCCCTGTGCCTCAGTCGTAGGGAGCATCATGTATGCCATGCTGTGCACTCGTCCTGACATTGCTCAGGCAGTGAGTGTGGTAAGAAGATTCCAGGCCAACCCAGGGCAGGAGCACTAGACTGCTGTGAAAAACAAACTTAAGTACCTTCGTAGGATAAAAGCGTTTTGTCTAGTATTCGATGGTAGCTCACTATAGATCCAGGGGTATACTGATGTCGATTTCCAATTGTATCTAGATGATAGAAAGTCTACATCTGGGTATGTTTTCACGGGTCCACGGCAAACTCCACAACCGAAGTTAAATACATTGTTGCAAGTGAAGTTGCCAAAGAAGCCGTGTGGATGAAAAAGTTCATTCATGAATTGGGAGTAGTTCCGTCCTGGACATCACCCATCCCGTTGTTGTGTGACAACAATGGAGCTATTGCTCAGGCTAAGGAGCCATGAGCCCACTCGAAGTCCAAGCACATCGAGAGGAAGTACCATGTACAGTGGGAGATTGTTGGTAGAGGGGATGTCCTGATTCAGAAGGTAGCGTCAGCGGAGAATGTAGGTGACCCATTAACTAAGCCACTCACACAAAGAGTGTTTGATAAACATGTGGAAAGTCTGGGACTCCGGCTTATACCAGATTGGTCCTAAGTGCAAGTGGGAGCTATTAGACAGTTTATGCCCTTAGCTCCAATCAGATTGATGTGCATTATGACATTTATTGTAAATAAATAAAGTACATATTTGATTCATGTTATAGTGGTGTGTTACTATGTAATACCCTTAAACTGGACACATAATGAGAGTTGTGCTAGTTTAGAATATTCACAGCCAGTGGGTCGATCTGGAGAGATCTATCCTGATAAGGCTGACACTGATTTGCCGCCAAGTTGGTTGGGGTGGACTGTCTTAGCCGCCAGGGTGAGACCCGAGGTACATGCAGTATAGGTTTAACTTGAAAACTTGAACCGGACTATAATTCTAGTGTTGCCTTGAACCTTGGTGATAATTAGGTAAAACTGGAATGTTACACCTGACCCCTAGACTTGATTATGATATTGTACTAGTTGTTGGATTGGGTTGTCTTTGATGTGCCAATCAATGAGATCCATAGAGAGGGTCAAAACCTGGGTATGTTGGGACAGTTTGAGAATTCATCTGAGTTGGTGATCATAGTGACAGGATCAGCCCCTTTGTCGGACAAAGGTAATGATCGGGGATGCACTCTCTCTAATGGAAACCAAAACTGACGGTAGTTGATTTCGATCGCTGAAATTTGTTTTGCAAAATATATTTATATACGGATATACATATATATATTATGGTTTCAAATTGTTTGCAAAAGGTTTTAATTCCCAGGATCCATGTGAGTAGAGAGTGTAGCACTGTTCCTTGCAGCCGAGGGAGATGTCCTCTCTTGTCGGCCAGTGTATGGTCATTATGGGCTCAGAGGTTGAGTGTAAGACCATTGAGGGTAATACCTGATGGGTTAATCTTGCATCCGCCCACAGTCCTTTGGTTTTTATAAGGTGGCTTGACCAATGGTCCACTTATGGTAAGTGTTGGGCGCATTAGGAGTCCATGCGATAGGCTTCAAGGGGTTCATTGTCTTTTCAGTGAAATTGGCCAGGCCTTATAATAGAGGTTGGGCTGAACCCAGGTGGCTGATGTGTAGATCAATGTTTGGGTCCCACGCAATACAAAGAAGCCCAACTGGGCAGCAATTTGGAAGCATTCTGAGCACTTAGACTTAGTGGGCCTAAAGCCCATTTCGAACTGACCTAATTTGATTAGTTAAATAAGGAGGCGGGTCCAGGATTAAATCAACAGATAGCATAGGGTCTTATCCCTATCCACTCAAAGAGTCTAGATCTGAATATAGATTTGGATTTAGAAACCTCTTAATGAGATTAGGAGAGAGTTGATCTAATATGAAGATAAGATAAGGTCTTATCCTTATCTCTTAAAGAGAACTCCTTATCCAAATACAGATTTGGATTAGGAAACTCCTAATGAGATTAGGAGCTGTCTTTAAGCCTTTAAAAGGAGGAGGGGGTGAACCATTCAGCCCATCCCAAATTCCAGAGATCAGATCTCAATTTACACAGAGAGAAGATAGCACCAATGTGACGGTGCCATCTTCTATCCGCGTCCTCCTCCAATTGCCGCCATACTGCCAGTTCAATCTCCATTGTAGGAGTGATCAAGAAGTTGATATCAGTCTTTGGAGAAAGGGTGTTCAAAAGTCGTGCTCACTGCCTCCATCGAATTCTTGTTGAAGACTTCGGTACGTTGAACGGACCCTACTGATTCGGCTCCTTCATTTACTGTGTCATCTTCAGTGGGAGCAATCTTTGGTGTTTTTCTTTGGGTGTGAACACCTTCGTTGAGAGATACTATTAGACAGTTTTGTATGCCCTTAGCTTCATTCTGATTTGATGTATTTTTGACATTTAGTGTAAATAAATAAAGTGAATGTTTGATTCTTGTTGTATGGTATGATTCTGTGTAAGACCCTAAAACTTGACACTTAATGAGACTCGTGTTAATTTTAAATGTTCACAGCCATTGGATAACTCTAGGGAGATTTATCCACCAAGGTTGATACTGGTGTGCCGCCAAGTGTTGGAATGGCCTGTCTCGGCCACCAGGGTAAGACCCAAGGCACATGCAGTATGGGATTACTCGAATCCTTGAACCGAACCAGATTTCCAGTATTGCCCGGGACCTTACAGATAGATGGGCAAAACTAGAAAGTTACACCTGACCCCTAGACTCGATTATGATACTTCAGTAGGTGTCGGATTGGGCTATCTTTGATATGTCAATCAGTAAGATCCTTAGCATGGGTCAAAACCTGGGTAGGTTGGGACAGTCTGAGAATTCATCTGATTGGGTGATCATAGTGATAGGATCAGCCCCTTTGTCGCACAAAGGTAATGATCGGGAATGCACTCTCTCTGATGGAAACCAAACTGTCAATAGTTGATTTCAATCGTTGGAATTTTGTTTTGCAAAATTTATATATATGATATATAGGTATTTTCATTTTCAAGTTGTTTGCAAATGGTTTTAATTCCCGGGATCCATGTGATAAGAGAGTGCAGCATTGTTCCTTGCAGCTGAGGGAGAGGTCCTCTCTTGTCGGGTAGTGCTTGATCATTATGGGCTGAGAGGTTAAGTGTAAGGCCATTTAGGATAATACCTGATGGGATAATCTTGCACCTACCCACAGTCCCTGGGATTTTATAAGATGGCTTGGCCCAGGGACCACGTAGTGTAAGTGTTGGGCCCAAAGGGTCCATGTGATGGGCTCAGGGGTTCACTGGGCTTCTTAGTGAATTCGGCTAGGCCTTGTGATAAAGGTTGGGCCGAACCCATGTGGCTGGTGTGTAGATCAATGCTTGGGTCCCACGCCATACAAAGAAGCCCAACTGGGCAGCAGATTCGAAACCAATTGAGCAGTGATTATTTATTGGGCGAAAAGCCCATTTCGAACTGGGCTGATATGATTATGGGGCGGATCTAAGGTTAAGGTTAGCAAAAGGTTTGGGCCTTTAACCTAATCCACTCCAGGAGACCAAATTCGAATCAGATTTGAATATGGCAATCTCTTGATAAGATCGGGAGTAAGCTAACCTAATTTGCAGATAGGATTAAGATCATCCCCTATCCAGATGCTGATTTGGATTGGGATAACTCCTAATAGGATTAGGATATTTCTTAATCAAGAAGAAAGAGGAGAAATCCTAAGAGAATTAACAGAATTCGAACCTAGGGTTTTGAGCAAGAAAATCTTCCTGTGAATTGAGATAGGATCTCATACACTCCAAAGAGAAGAGAAGCAGCATTCGCCATCTTCATCTCAGGAGTTCTCCTCCAGCTGCCGCCATTCTCTGAAAAGATTCGATCTTTGAGAAAAGAAATCAAGAAATCAATTCTTGATATCAGTTTTGCAGAAGGAACTGAAAAGATTTTGGTGCTCAGTGTTTCTAGAGTATTCTTGTGAAGGATTCAGTGTGTAGGACGCACTTTGCTGGGACCGTTCTACAGATTGTTGTGTCATCTTCAGCAGGACCGGTTCTTGGTGTCTTCTTTGGGTGTGAACACCAACTTTGGGAGATACTGCTTCTCTGGATCAGGTATAATTCCTTCATTATCTTTTGGTTCAGATCTGGTTCGGTTATTGTTCAAGTATGATCCTTGAATATTGTATTCTAAATTTAGGGAATATGATTCCCAGTTGGAAGAAGGTAGGAAATTTTTGTTAAAATTCGCCCACCCATTCCGCAACCTTTTTGGCATCCATACGATGGATCCTACCATTCTTTTAGATACTGCATCTTCATATCAGGTATATCCCACTCCTTCTGAATTTGTTTAGATCTGGTCCGGTTCTTGGTTCAAGATTGATCATTGAAAAGCAGTTTTCTAAAACATGGAATGTGATTCCCAGATGGGAGAGAGAGAAATTTTTGAAATTTCGCCCTACCTTCCTGTCGGCTTTGGCCATCCATATGATGGATCTCTCATCCCTTCACAATTCCCTTGTAAGATTTCATATTTCAAGACTAATGCCTTTTCTAATAATCTTTCAAGACTAATGTCAAATTCTCGATTTTCCAGTGACTAAATTTATTGTAAATATGCTCTTAAGATGAGTCCATTTAAGAGCTTTGATTTATTATAGCTCATATTGAACTGTACTTAAAGATTAGTATTAAATTCATAAGATAACTGATACGACTCCGGATCTCCTGCCCATGAGAACTATGCCCACCTCTACCGACAACATATTATCCCCGTGAATTTGGAACATCTCCCCTGCATAATACTTTGCAGAGGATGAGATGTTCTCCATGTGTGGCTACAATAAACATGGGCAGAGTTTGTGTGGGCAGGAGATCTAGACTCAATTGATATGGCCAAAACCAAGCATAAATCAAAACTTGCCAAGTGGCATCAGATTGGGGGGCAAAGTTGTTAATTAACGAAGCTTACCTAAAGCATGTTGGCCAGGTCAAGCTGACCTAACCTAATCAAGCTAACATAATCTTACTACATGCATACAACGTATTAACAAAGGGCGTGACAAGTAGACTTTGACTTTGTTAAGGGAATGCATCACACTACATTACACTCAATACTATACACATTGGACATCTTGACACACATCACCTCGCCTCACCTCCTCTCATAGCACGTCTCATTGAACTCTCCAATTCATCTTCTCTTCCCTTAGTGTTACTAACTTAAGCATCGAACTCTACGCCCCTGGGATGATACCCCAAGGCCTCTGGAGTCTCTTTTGATTGTAGGTCTCCTTTAGTAGCCAAGGTTCCAAGTCGAGGTGACTCTCCAAGGTTGAGGTGACACCCTATCAACTGAGGTATCCAACAACTTTCCATCTTCGCTCTCAAGGCCAATTTGATCGTAAACAATAAGTAACATATATACATAATGATGTAGGCACAGATGGCCCCGTCCCATCACGGGCCTAGACCTGTCGGCTGGTGCAAGTTAGATTGGATCCAATTCGGGTGTGCATGTGGCAGAGCTCGGTGGGTTTTGGGCAGCCAATAGATAGGAGGTGACACCCTCAAGGTAAAGGATTGGAACTTAAGCCCTCTAGTTATCACTTAAGATCTCCTATTCTCTCTTGTGGCCTCATTTGGGTGTTCACACCTCGGACCTCGTCCACTCCACATCTCCTAATTCTAACTTGACCATCGGAGTCTTCACCTCGGGTCCCCACTTGAGGCCTCTGACATTCTCCTCCTCGCAGGATCGACTACTAGTCCTTTGCCACCTCGGACCTCGGACACCTCAGCCACCTCAAATCTTGGATACCTTGGTCCCACCTCGGTTTAGGAGCGAATTGACAATGTTTCCCTCGATCATTCCGAGCATCAACAATTGGCACTGTCTGTGGGAACATTGCTAAGACTTTCTTCAATTTAAGTTAAAACTAAAAGAACCGACTCCTGAGCTTTAGCTAATATGGTTAGGAATGCCAAGAATGCCCAGAACCTGGTTACAACAGAACAACTCCAAGCGGTCCTTGACTAGCTGGACCACCTCACCCGACGCATTGACGAGGCAGACCCCCAAGCAAGAGGCTGCCCCTAGGGCTGCCGCCCCGCTGGGAGCTCGAGCCATCAGGTCAAATGCACATCCATAGACCTGCTAGCCCTCGGCCCCATCGACTCTCACCGGGCCGATCCCTCAGAGTCTGACAACAGTCGGCGTGTCAGCCATCCATCGAGAACCTCAAGACCCCCCAACCGAAGGGGGGAAGAATCAGCACAGTCTTGCGATTATCGCCAAGACCCTGAACAACATCACCACCGCCGAAGAGATAACCCCCGGGATGAAGGTGAACGGTCTATCCATCACAACCCCCACTCGAGGACTGAGGGCCGATGCCACACCTCTCCCTCACATGTCTCAATCTCTGAGACCTCCTGAACGACAGGCGAGCCAGAAAGAATGCACATGGACCCATTTCTGAGTACTCGGGGATCCGGGCCGACCCCCACCGAGTCCGTGAAGACCAGAATGGGGCACAAGCCCCCCTCGACTAGCGAATTGTGGACTTACAAGCCCAACTCGGAGCCATCAAGGATGAGCTCCACCGAGTCAGAGAAAGCCGAGCTGAAGTCTCAACTAGCCAAAGCCATCCATCCGAAAGGATGGACGCAACTTCGACCCCATGGTCTCCATGCACGTTGCCATCAATGGCCTCCTGCTCGACTTGACCCTCAAATGCTGGTAGCCAAGACCCCATCGAAGTCTAAGGCAGAATTTCTCAAGAAAGCTCAGAAGTACATCGTGGCTGAGGAGGCCTTGACCGGCGATCGCTAGGATGGAGAGGCCGAGCGCCAGCATGGAGGCCTAGAGAAGAAAAGGAAGAATGGGGACGACCTGAGGCCTCTGACATTCTCCTCCTCACAAGATCGACTTACTAGTCCTCATCCACCTTAGACCTTGGACACCCCGGACACTTTGGCCACCTTGGATCTCAGATACCTCGGTCCCGCCTCGGCTTAGGAGTGAATCGACAGTGTTGCCCTTGACCATTTCGAGCATCAAGATATACATACATACATACATACAAACATACATACATACATACATACATACATACATACAAAAACAGGAATTATCTTTACAACCCATTAAAATCGATTTGTTATTGCAATTCCTTAATCTTTAACCCATTTTAAATTGCCGAGCCTTTTCCCCACCTTAATCAAACCCTAGATATGAAAAACCCAAAACCCGAGACTAGCAAGGGAGATCACCCTTCCTCCGGTAAAAGTTCTGAAAGAGATTTTCTTTAGGTTATGTATGGTTTGAAGGAAAAGGTAGGAAAAGGAAGGGAAATGTTGAGAATACTATGCAGGTTTTGTAAATGTTCATTACCTTTTCCTACTTTTTCCTTCAAACTAAACACAGCCTTAGGGTCTCTACTGTAGCACCTCTAGATGAAGATTTTGGGATCCATTCGTGAGTATAAGGGAACTGAACTATGTACTGTGTACATTACTTCGACCCAATTGTGAGAATAGGCTTCACACATTTTATACATATATGATTTCTAGCTTGTAAGTGTACAGCTTCTTTGGGGCTTGTGGAATCAAATATTCTTTCAATTTTCCTTTGCACTTGAATTCATTAGTACTATCTAAAAGACATTTCTTATCACAACATATCAATGAAAGAGCAAAGGTAATATCACGGGCTCCATGGCCATCGATACCTTTTAATCACAAAGTATATAAAGAAAAGCTTGTTGAACACTTGAACTAAAACGGGGTTAGGGGTTGTCACTCGCTTGTCCTTTTTATTGGGCCCAGCCTTTGTAATGGATGGATAACTATATGGATGGGTTAGCATGTCCAATTTGGACCATCAAAATATGAGAACTGACATCAATCAGACGGGCGGGCATGTTCAAGCAATAAGGAGATTGGGTTAAGAGACTAAAAAAACCATTTCCAATATTTACTACTTGAAATCATGAAGAAATTTGTTTTTATTACAAAAAAAAAAAAAGAAAACAAATCAGGAAGAAAACTGTGCTATCAATTATTTTGATTATTCTCAGGTGCATTGAAGTCCACATATACCAACAGTCAATGAACCCTTTAATTTGAATCATTTTAGAAGAGCAAACCAACTGCTAATGGTTAAACAAAACTTCTGTTCTATATATAGTTCACACCTACATTTCCACGTAAAGCTTATTTGAACCGATTAAATCTTTGTCAGTTCGATCTTGGAGCCATGACAAGATTGTTCCAAAGACTTGGTCGACGCCTTCCTTTGGTTCACCGATCCACTGATGCCACATTCCGGGAAAGATCTTCAGCGTCTTGTCCTTGCTTTCTGCCTTCTCATAAACCAGCCTCGCGGAGTCTGAATCGCACACAAGGTCGTCTTCTCCATGCACCACCACCAAGGGAAGCTCCAACTCGTGGCACCTCCTCCTTATTTGCTCACACACTCTGAGGAACTCAAGAGCAGTGGCTGCCGGTGGCTTGCCGTAGCTCCGCCGGTTCGGATTCTTCGCGACCAATTTTCTCTTCCACTCCTCCTTATACGATCTGCTTGCAATCGGTTTTGTGATCGCTATTCTCCAGGTGGGTGCAAAGAAAGCTGCCACCGGAAGAAGCATCTCAAGGGGCCACGCCGGTTTAAATTTGGAAGACACCCCACACATGGCGCCATTCAAGATCAGACCACTCCAGACCCCTTTCTGTTTCAGAGCAACGAGCATGGCTACTGCACCCCCCAAGGACTCACCAAACAAGAAGGCTGGAAGCTTCGGGTGGTCATTTCGAGCTGTGTCGAAATACTGGATGCAATCATCGACGAGTGGTCGGATGTCTGGAATATGGCCGCTCAAGCCCTCGGAATAGCCATGGCCTTGGAGATCAAGCGCACAGACATAAAACCTGGCCTTGGCAATGGCTACAGCAGTTAGTTCGAAGACCCAACTGCTCTCAGAGGTGTAACCATGGACCATGGCGACTAGTCCCCTAAGCTCAGCCATTGCTGTGTTTGCAGGCCGCCATGACTGAGTGAAGATCTTCATGTTTTGCTTGTTAAGCATGAATTTCTCTTGGTGGAGGACATGGTGCTTCTTGTAGAATTCTTCCCTGGAGAGATCTCCAAAAGGGCTGTTTTCGTTAGCTTGGTGTATTGGGTGAGCCATTGTTTCTGGGGTCTCTAGCTCCTTGGAGGTAGAGTTGGATTGTAGTTTTGGAGATGGAAAATCCCTTTATATAATCCAGGGTTTGCCACTCCTACTTAAATGCACGTTGGATGTCGTTTCAAACTTGGCTACCACAGGGCCCTACCAAGTACCAACCTCCCAACATCCAACAACAGACACAAAACTAATTAATGTGGTTTCTTGTGCATATAATCAATGGAGTTGTACTCTAACTCACATTCGTGTCAAATTGACTGATAAATCTTTTTCTTTGAAAAAATTTCATGGAATTACATATTAGGTCCTTTTATTTGGGCGTAGTGCCAATTACCCCTTAAAATATAAATAAGAGTGGATAGTCAAGCTAAATATCTTAAAATATTATTTTTATTTTACACAAAAAAAAATAAAAAAGGGTCAGAATCAAGGCAATGGTGGTCACTCGTTCTAGCCAGCTCTACCATTGGACTTAATGTTCGTCTCTATGCCCTTTATCGCCCTAAACAAGAGGATCAATTAGTGTCGAAGGCACATTGACTGCAGGGGAATTCAGTTAGGGCACTGGGCTGTTGGTGAAGATGGGGTCACTGTAACTTAGGAGGAGAAGCTCTGAGGCGCGTCTGAAGACATTGTCTTTAGAACGTTATTTGCCCCCACTCGGTTTTATTGAGTTTGTTGTTGGGTTACAGGCAAATTCATTCCCAGGATACAACAAAGCCTTGGACGAGAATCTGCAACCAATAAAGTTGAAGAGTCTCCAAAGAAACATTCTGTGAGATTGTAGAAGACCGGACTGAGAGAGAGAGATAGTGAATTTCAAAATTGTGTTTTTTTTTTTTTTTAGTTTGATTCATGCTCCTTAAATAACTTGTGAAGAGGTATGAGGAAAAGGTAGGTGCTGGTTTAGAGAAGGCACCTTGAACAGTCACAATGGGAAGTTGTTAACAGTTGGTGACTGTTAATTTTGAATTGTGCCTTTTGATCACACCCGATCGAATTGTGACCGTTGATCTCATCAATGGTGATCAACGGTCATCAATATACCAAAACCAGAGCTGCCCATCGCAAGCCACACGGGTGCGAGCAAAGTGCGAGCAAAGTGCACCTCATTGCGCCACACACACGCGTACGCGCGCGTTGCGCAGTATCGAATCCCTATACTCTCATCTACTAATTCTAAGGAGTATAAATCAACTATTAAAATATTGAAAACAAAACTTATAATTTTCCAATGTGGGACAAGTTCAAAATTGGGTTTTATAAGAGAAAAACTGATTTTTTCAAACAAATGTACAGGTGCAATTTCTCATATAATTGACCAATCAAACCCATTAGATTTAATCTCTTATGAGATTAAAATTCAACATGGGCCCTACTGTATTGGGACCCATAATATAGCAATGAGGAGGATTTTTGTGTCGTTGTCACACATGGTGTCAATCTGATATTGTCCGTAAGATGGATGAATAACATATACTGGACGAGCTTAATTAGTTTCAATCACCTACGTAAACAAATGGTTAGAGGTCTTGAGGGCGGGAGCACTCCAACACTCAAAGTCGACCACGCCAAGGTTATTGAGATGAACTAGTAGCCAAGCTAGATAGTTTGGATTTTGGAAAGCTATAAAACAGGAGAGGTAGAGTAAGGGAATGCGGAAGAAGGAAGAACCTTTGGTGGTATGCCATTAAATACCTACTGGGGAATGTCATTGTGTTCCTCACTTTAGGAACACGTGTCATGCATCTTAGGTTGTTCTTCGTCACAAGGTTATAAATATCGATATGCCAATAAGGGCATATCAGGTAGTATATTTTTTTTTTTTAATTCCGGTTCAAGGGGCCGATTTAAGATTCCTTTATCCTCTGAATTCGTCAAAATCACGATATACCATCTATAAAAACATATTGGGATAGGCCCGATATAATACATATCAACTGATACGGGCCGATATATAATAATTTTTTAAATCTTGATCCGTCGAGGTTCCAGGAGTGCATTCCACACTCTTCGATCGTGTAAGAGGCAGGATAAAAGGTATGAACCATTAAGCACCGACTAAAGTTCACCACGTGTTCCCGGTCATCGGAGGTTTGTGGCGTGCACCAACGCTATCTCATGGCGAATGTGAGCGTCCCATGTTGCTGCCCTCCACGTCAGCCGAGCTTAAGGTTTGTCACAGTCCACTATTCGGCCATGTATCGTCCCAGTCATCAAGCCACATGACAATTCAACCGGCCGGGCGAGGTACGACTCATAGGAACATAATAAAAAGTTGATAAAATTGATAGATAGGGTAATTTATTATTTCTTTACAGGTGGCATTTAAGGGGAGGGGGCATCATAGAAAGATCCAGCAATTCATGAAATTTTAATTAATGACAGGGTATGTGCCAAATGTTTACGCAATACATCGAATGAAATAAAATATATTCCACGTAGCAAATGGGTCACAATAGTAAACTCAAGTCCACACGTTCATCTCTCGTATTCTCCACTAATGCAATCTCTCTCTCTCCTTCCGCTGTGCAACATGGAATATAGGGCCACGTATGAGAATAATAAAGTCCAAATGTTCCTTTCTCATCACTCTCCATTAATGCAATCTATATCATCATTAATAAATTCCACCTTCTACGACAGTATGGATTGCCCACATGTTCAGATGTCCATGTTCGACAGGTTGTGCTCTGTCTGCTGTCTCTCCATTTGGTTTGTGGGAATAGGGGTTTGGAATCGGAATCAGAATAGGGATATTCTGATTTTAACTATTTGATTGAATGTATTCAAAATTCTATTTTTGATGGAATAGGTTCCTCAATTGAGAAAATGCTCATTTTTTGCCCTTTTCTTGGAAATAAAATCCTATTTTTTCTGATTTTAATTTTTATTCTCATTCTTATTTGAACCAAACAGATAATGGGAATGGACCATTCAAATTCTAATTCCAAAAGATTTCAATTCCTATTCTGATTCCAATTCTGACTGCAAACCAAATAGACCCTTATATCATTTGTTTTAGTAAAACAATAATGAAATAAACCATAAATTGATGTAATTCAACAATAATTATTTTGAATTTCAGATTAACATAAGTTAGAATATATTGCTCTATGAGAAAATAATACATTTCCACTTCGTATTGTTTTTTTTGTTATTTATGATGTTTATTTTTTTAATATTTACAAATATTTTTAGTAATTATTATTTTTTATTATTTATGGATCACATTGGCCTAAGTGCACCCAACCATATTTATCTATGTTAATTTTTGTTAACTAAATTTATAATTTAATTTAATTTAATTATTTTTATTTAGTTAAGTTAATATATTAATTATTTAAGTAATTTAAGTTAAACGAGATTAATTAAATTGCTTTTAATTCATTCTCCTTTCAATTAACTGATTTAATTAAGTTAAATTAATCAGTTAAGCTAAATTATGAATTTAATTAAACAACATTATACACGCCAAAGTGGTTGATAGGTCAAGAATTTGGGTTAACAAAATCCAAAATTTATGGTTTTATCAAAACAAATCTAAAATTCATGAAAACTAACTTAATTTGGCATCAGTGGTCACTCATTACACATGAGGACCACATACCTCTTGCGATCGCTTTGAATATACCTAGAAGAATTGTTTGCGCTTTAATGTCCTTTGACACCAGACCCAACAAACCAAATGCCCCCTACACCACCTTTAACTTAAGCACCTTCTTCGCTATAAAGCATGAGCAATTATGGGTTAACTCAACTCGGGTCCATCACCTTCGCTTTTAACTTTCTAGCTTTGAAAATTAAAAGTTCAAATGAAACTTCAACACCAGACAAATTAACTAATTATATATACATATCCTTCAACTTTGATGCAAAGATCTCTACGATGCGAAATTAATTGATGGTGGGTCATGAAATCCTCCTTTGTTTTGCATACAGATTGCGAAAGAAACTTCCTGAAATTTTGAGTACTGATGCTTTCTTCTTAATCTCTTTATTGCTGGCCAAATTAACTTGGTCCCCATGTAGTTGTGCAATCTCGACTATTGGACACTGCATTGAATGTTTCTCATTTGTGTCAAGCCAAAGATATCTTGGAAATGCTTGTAAAATGGAAACCATAAAATTTTATATATTCATCTTCTCTTTCTGCTGATTAAATTGCCCAACTTCATCCAAAGGCCATCAACATGGGAAAGATGTTGAACCAAGTGAAATGCTAAGCCACTTTCTAAATAGAAAAGCATTAGTGGAAAGTAAGCAACAAATTAGTAAGCATTAATTTGGATATTAGATGCAATATTAGAAGGTGTTGTTGGCCTTTTGGAGGTTATTTAATTGATATTTGTGTCCAAGAGATGAGGAAACAGAGATGTTTATGATCGGATTGGTTTGGTTTTGATTAATTGCCTAAAGTCCAAACTATCCTTTATTGACATAATCCACTACATTGGCAGATTCATTTATCCAACCCCACAATATCCTTCTGTTCTTCAAGTCATTGAAAAATGTTTTTAAAGTGTAAACATTTCTATAGCCGTATCTCAGGGCAAAATCATTGTCAACAAAACCAGGACTGTGTAATACTTCTGTTTAATATCATCCGAGATCACCTTAAGAATATGCTTAACACTCAGATTAATGATTGGAGTATAGAGACCATATATTATTTTTGCTGTTAACAGAGACTGGGAAGAAATCTGGGCATTCCCACATTCCACAATTGTTGAACGAAGGGAGAAGGTGTTGAGATTTGATCCGGTGGATAAAAGCCTTTCTCCTGTAGAGAATCGTCATTCCTTGGCATGTTCTCTTGCAATAAGAGAAAAAAGTTGAAGGAACGTGAAAATGCTTACCTAGTTTGACAATGAATGAACAACCATGAATGTAAAAAGAAACTTGAACTGAGAGAAAAAACTTGGACAGAAAGTTTATTCTGCTAAATATTGAATGCAAAAGAAACCTCTCGTTCCAAAATAATGAAAGCAAATAAAACCTAATTACGAAACAATGAAATTAGTGTAGCATGAAAACGTAATGGAGAGAAATTAGCGAGCCAACAACAATTAGTTATCTTTTATACTTTAGAATGGGAAGAGGTAATGAGAGAGAGAGAGAGAGAGAGTTAAGGAAAGAGAACATGGGTTAATTTCCAAATAAAATAGCAAGACTTCTCTTGCTAAAAGGAGGGAGAGATCTACCGTATGGACGCCAAGAATGCAGCGGAATAGGGTGGGCGAATTTCAAAAAAATTTCTCACCTCCCTTCCAACTAGGAATCATATTCCCTGATTTTAGAATACAATATTCAAATATCTAATCGAACCAAAACCGAATCAGATCTAAACCAAAGAGAAAGGGAAGGGTTATTCTTGATACGGAGAGTCGGTATCTCCTAACATCGGTGTTCACACCCAAAGAATACTCCCAAGATCTGCTCCCACTAAAGATGACGCAGTGATACTGGAGTAGAACCAGTAGTGTTTGTCCTATGAACCAAATTCTTCACAAGAATTCGATGGAAGCGAAGAGCACAACACACAATCAGCCTTTCAGCAAAGACTGATATCAAGAACACCTTGATCTTTCCCTCTCAGAGAGGTCGAACTAGGAAGTGAAGGGCGGCGGCGGCGGCTGGAGGATAACTCTGAGACCCTATCTCAAATCGCAGGAGAATTTTTCTGCTCAAAACCCTTGGTTCGAATTCTGGTAATTCAAGATTAGGGTTTCTCCTCTTTCTTAGTGATTAAGAAACACCCTAATCCTATTAGGAGTTATTCTAATCCAAATCTGTATTTGAATAGGGAATTATCTTAATCCTATCTGCAGATTAGGTCAGCCCAATCCTGATCTTATTAGGAGGTTACCAGATTCAAATCTTTAATTGAATTTGGTCTCCAAGAGTAGATAGGGTCAAAACCCAATCCTTTGGCTTGCCCTAATCCCAGATCTAACCCTTTAAGTGGGTGATTAAATCAGTCATTTCAAAATGGGCTTTAGGCCTAATAGGTATTAAGTACTCAATAGGCTTCCAAACTGCTGCCCAATTGGACTTATTTTGATGGCATGGGACCCAAACATTGATCTACACATCAACCACATGAGCTCGGCCCAGCCCTTGTTAAAAGGCCTAACCGAATTAACTGGAAAGCCCAGTGAACCCCTTGAGCCCATCACATGGACTCTATAGGCCCAACACTTACACTAAGTGGTCCGTGGGCCAAGCCATTTTATAAAAACCCAGGGACTGTGGGTAGATGCAAAATTAGCCCATTAGGTGTAACCCTAAATGGCCTAAAAATCAACATCTCAGCTCATAATGATCAAACACTGCCCGACAAGAGAAAACCTCTCCCTCGGCTACAAGGAACAATGTTACACTCTCTACTCACATGGATCCTAGGAATTAAAACCATTTGCAAACATTTTGAAACCGTATATATCTATATATCTTATATATAAATTTTCAAAACAAAATTCCAACGATTGAAATCAACTGTTGATAGTTTGGTTTCCATCAGAGAGAGTGCATCCCCAATCATTACCTTTGTCCGACAAAAGGGGTTGATCATGTCACTATGATCATCCACTCAGATGAATTCCCAAACTGTCCCAACATACCTAGGTTTCGACCCCCACTAAGGATCTCACTGATTGGCATATCAAAGACAGTACAATCCGACACCTAACGCAGTATCATAATCGAGTCTAGGGGTCAGGTGTAACTTTCCAATTTTGTCCATCAATCACCAAGGTCTAGGGCAATACTGAAAATCTGGTCTGGTTCAAAGATTCAAGTAATCCTACACTACATGTGCTTTGGGTCTCACCCTAGCAGCTGAGACAGGTCACCCCATCACTTGGCAACACACTAGTGTCAACCTTGGCAAGATAAATCTCCCCAGACTTATCCAACAGCTATGAACATTTTAAACTAACACGAGTCTCATTAAGTGTCCAGTTTAAAGGTCTTACACAGAAACGTACCACACAACATGAATCAAACATGCACTTTATTCATTTACACTAAATGTCAAAAGTACATCAAAACTGATTGGAGCAAAGGGCATACAAAATTGTCTAACAATCTAGGCCTCCAGTTCATTACGGCTATGACCAAGAAAGTTACTTTGTGGAAGCCACGACAAGTGAGAAGGATCCCACGACTTATGCGAAAACTATGTTGGACATAGATTCTTTGAAGTGGGTAGATGAAAGCTGAGATGAACTTGATAGAGACCAACAATGTATGGACTCTTGTGGACCCACTCTCTAGGTGAAAGCAATTGGTTGCAAGTGGATTTACAAGAGGAAAAAGGGACTAGATGGTAACATTGATACCTATAAAACTCGTATTGTGGCGAAATGGTACACTCAGAAAGAGGGAATCGACTATGAGAAAACATTTTTGCTTGTGGATATGCTAAAGTCTATTAGGATCTTGCTACCTATAGCAATATACCATAACTACAAGATTTGACAAATGGATGTCAAAACCGCGTTCCTGAATGGAAATCTTACTGAAGATATCTAAATGTAACAACCGCAAGGATTCATTGCTACAGGTCAGGAACACATGGTATACAAAATTAACCGATCCATATATGGACTGAAACAGGCTTCTAGGAGATGGAACATCTAGTTTGACTCTACCATTAAACAGTTTGACTTTGAGCAAAATCCGGATGAGCCCTGTGTTTATAAGAAAACTAGTGGGGATAAGGTTGCATTCTTAGTTTTATATGTAGATGACATTTTACTCATTAAGAATGATGTAGGAATATTAGCTACGGTGAAAGTGTGGCTTTCACAACAATTCTCCATTAAATCTTGGAGAAGTCACATATATCTTGGGACTTCGACTCTATAGAGATAGATCGAAAAGAATAATAATATTATCTCAATCTACTTACATTGACAAAATTGTCAATAGATACAGTATGGAGAACTCTAAAATAGGAAATGTTCCTTTCAGATACAGAATCACTCTCTCCAAGAGTATGTCTCCCAAGACTCCCGATGAGATTAAGGGCATGAAGGAGATTCCCTATGCCTCAGCCATAGGGAGCATCATGTATGCCATGCTGTGCACTTATTCTAGCATTGCTTAGGTAGTGAGTGCAGTAAGTATATATCATTCTAACCTAGGACATGAGCTGGACAACTATGAAAAACATACTAAAATACCTTCGAAGAACATAAGAGTTTTGTTTGGTATTCGATGATAGTTCACTATAGATCTAAGAGTATACTGATGACGATTTTCAGTCAGATCCAGATGATAGATAGTCTACATCTTGGTACATCTTTATGATGGGGGCCTATACAGTTAGCTAGAAAAGCAGAAAACAAGGTTTCACCGTAGATTCCACAACTGAAGTCGAATACATTTTCTCAAGTGAAACTACTAAAGAAATCGTCTAGATGAAGAAGTTCATTCAGGAATTAGGAGTTATTCCGTCCAACACATCACTCATTCCACTATTGTGTGACAACAATGGAGATATAACTCAAGCTAAAGAGCCACGAGCCCACTCGAAATCGAAGCACATTGAGAGGAAGTATCATGTACTGTAGGAGATAATTGGTAGAGGGGATGTCCTGATTCAGAAAGTAGTGTCAACGGAGAATGTAACAAACCCATTAGCTAGGCCACTTACACAGAAAGTGTTTGAGAAACACGTGAAAAGTATGGGCTCTGGCTTGTGCCCAATTGGACCTAAGTGCAAGTGGGAGTTGTTAGACAATGTATGCCCTTAGCTCCAATCAGAATGATGTACATTATAACATTTAATGTAAATGAATAAAGTACATATTTGATTCATTTATTATGGTTTAATTCTGTATAATACCCTTAAACAGGATGCTTATGAGACTCGTGATAGTTTAAAATCTTCACAGTCGTTGGATAGATTTGGGGAGATTTATCATGCCAAGCCTAACACTGACGTACCGTCAAATTGGTTGGGGTCGCTTGTCACACCTACTAGGGTAAGACCTAAGGTACATGTAGTGTGGGTTTTCTTGAAACCCTTAACCGAACCAAAATTCTAATATTGCCCTGGACCATGAAGATAGATGGAAAAATTGGAATGTTACACCTGACTCCTAGACTCGATTATGGTACTGTAGTAGGTTCCGTATTGGGTTGTCTTTTATATGCCAATCAGTGAAATCCTTAGAGGGGTTCAAAACCTTGGTATGTTGAGACAGTCCGAAAATTCATCTAAGTGGGTGATCATAGTGATAGGATCAACCCATTTGTCAGACAAAGTGAATGATCAAGAAATGCTCTCTAATAGAAACCTAAACTATCAACAATTGATTTTAACCGTTGAAATTTGTTTTGCAAAATATATTTATATAAGATATAATATATATATATATATATATATATATATATATATATATATATATTATGGTTTCAAAATGTTTGCAAAAGGTTTTAATTCTCAAGATCCATGTGAGTAGAGAGTGCAACACTATTTCTTGCAGCCGAGGGGGAGGGGTCATCTCTTGTCGGGTAGTGTTTGATCATTATGGGCTAAGAGGTTAAGTATAAGACCATTGAGGGTAATACCTAATGACCATTTAGTGTAAATGTTGGGCCCATTAAGAGCCCATGGTGGACTCAGGGGTTCATTGTCTCATACAATGAATTCAGCCAGGCCTTGTAACAAAGGATGAGTTGAACCCATATAGCTGATGTGTAGATCAATGTTTGAGTCACACGCCATACAAAGAGAACTGACTGGGCAACAGGTTGAGGCTAAGTGAGCACATAAGCTTAATGGGCCAAAAGCCCAATTAGAATTGGACTTAAGTTAGTTAATTAAAAGAAGACAATATAGGATTTATAATCTGATTAGGATTAGCTGAAGGATAAGATAAGTCTTATCCATTCAGAGAGTCTAGATCCAAATATCATATTTGGATTAAGGAACTCTCTCCTAATTAGATTAGGAGGTTGATCCTGAGGAGGCTTTAAATAAAGGGGGGCGAATTACTTAGTTACACAACACAACACAGCAACCTACAAAATTCTCTCTCCTATTCTTGCCATCCCTACCCAATTCGATCTCCTCTTAAGGAATTAATCAAGAAAGGTTCTTGATATTATTTCTTAACTGAAGAAACAATCTAATGGCATGTTCACCAACCCCTGTTCAATTCTTGCTGAATGATCCTGGTTCTTGCTGAAGAGTCATCATGTTGATCCTGCTTCATTACACATTGTGTCATGTTCGGTGGAAGCAGGTTTTAGTATTCTCTTCGGGCGTGAATACGTTCATTGGGATTTACTGCTACTTCGTATCAAATATATCCCTCTCCTCCTCTTTTGGTTTCAAATCTAGTATAGTTAGGATTCAAAAACAATTCTTGAAAATGCAATTTTCTAAAATAGGGAATGCGATTCCAAGATGGGAAAAAGAGAAACTTTTGAAATTTTACCCAACCTTCCTACAATGTTTGGCCATTCATATAATAGATCTTTTATCCCTTCAGTAATGTGTTACATGCATGAATATAAGCCACAAATTCAATATGCCGGGATGCAGAAGTTATTGGTTCCTATGACCTGAGTTTTGAAATTACCTTCTTTCTTCCTCTTGAGGGATGGTTGAAACATGGTAGATGGTTAAGCAAAATTTCAAAGATTTTCTAACCCTTTTAAGAACCAATTTTCTTATGTTTTGATAAATTACATTTTTTCCGAATCGATCTTGCACTGAACCATACCAGATTTGAAACCAAATCAAAGGGAAAAATATACATGATATGGATATCAAAAGCATAAATCCCAAGGTGGAAGTTCACGCCCAAATCAATTCTAAAACCAACCTCCATTGAATATGGCACAATTTATAGGTGAAGCTAGTTCAGCAACATTGTTTTCAACAAAACTATGATCCAACTTGCTTGAATCGAATGAAGTGAGTGAGCCAAATGTTATTCAATGTTTGTCTTGCAAAAAACTAAAAGAAAAACTTATCAAAATTAGTTCTTGAAAGTCCTTGGTTGTGATAGGGTTTCTTCGGAGACAGAGAAGAAGATAGAATAAGAGAGATAGGTGTTCTAATCTATTTTGCCCTCTTCTCTTTTTATCTCCTTATGGAGTACTTTCCTAATCTAATCAAGAAATTATCCAAATTTGATTTGGATTTGGACTTGATTAAGAGATAAACATTATCATCTTAAGAGGATGGGTGCTCCATACCCAATACCAAACTCATAATTAAGTTATCATGTGACAACTTAATTAATCTTATTAATTTTGGGCATTAAGCCTATTTACTTCAAACGCTCACGATCCAATGTGTTGCATGGCCACTTTAGACTTGATATTATATGGTATTAGACCCATAGTGATCTCACACAAGCCCATATGGGTTCGACCCAACCTCTGAAAGAAGATAGGCCGAATTCACTACTCAGGACAGTAAATCCCTGACCCAGTCAGCATTGGTTCAGTTTGTGCCTAACATTTACACCTAAATGATCCTTGTGTTCTGATGAGAATAAAATCTATCATATTTTATCCCCTAATATTCTGTCTTTTATACTGAATTAGTACTTAATTAGACTCATATTTCTTGTATTTCGATGCAGGGCAAGAAAAGAAGTCGCAAGAGGGAAAATAAGGTTAATCGGATGGATTTTCACAATTTCGGCAGTGATCAGTAATCTGGGTCTAACTTTGATATCCGAGCTCCGATTGGGCTGATTCAAGATCCACTAGAAAGATAAGAGAGAAAGCTACAATTTTCATGTTTTGGGCTTTCGCAGATTCAGCCTACATCGAAGTCAAATCCGGGCCTGAAGACGGAGCAATTTCGTAGTGAGGCCCAATTCCCAGCTGAAGCCCATTTCGCAGAAAAACATTGAGGCGGCCCAAAGTATTAAAGCAGTCCATTCGAATTCAAGAATTCGAGAGTCCTCTTAGATTTAAATTTCTAAATGTAATTCTAGAAATATTAAGAAATGTTTAGATAAGGAGAGAGGAGAGAAGATAGGATAAGATAGGAGGAGTTTGGATCAAGGCTGGATTATCCATTCTTGAGATAACTCTAAGTAATTGTAAGCTATATCAGAGTTAGGTGTACCAACCCTAAGGGGGATCACGAATTGCATTGAGCTATCTGTCAAGAAAGGAGAAACAAATCAAGAAACTTGGGGAAGAGGATCAAGAACTGAAGAAACTTCAAAAATAAGGTGGTGGCAAGAAGAGGAGATCTCAGCACCATGGGCGAATTCATGAGTTCTTTCTTTCCCTTTGTTTGCATTAATTCTTTTATCATGAACTATTTTGTTTCTTGCTAAGGCTGTGGAAAGCCTAACCAGGTTAATGAATATATTTTTATCTTTATGATTTATCCAAGATTGTGATTTCCATATAGTCTATGAATTATTGTGCTTAATACAATTAAGAGCTTGGCCACTTCTTGATTGATTTGAATTATGTGAATGAATCGAGAGAGGAATTCACATAATCGACTGAATAGTTCATAGTGTGAATTGAATGGTATATAGAGATATATATACATGATTCATCTGAATTTAATGGTTTTCCTTGGACTTAATGCACTTCCATCTTGAGAGTTCTACTCGAGAGATCGAAGGGTTACCTGATGGGTGTAGTTTTAGTATATCTCGAAAGAGAATATTAAATAAAATTGGAAAGACCTCAATTTATGGGAATGACAAATAATCTTGGTTAATTGAATCCTTTAATATTCATTACATTGGTTAAGTGGATCAAAAGCCCTAGCGATTTCATCCATTGCATATTCAGTTAGTGATCACCATTGCTTCTATTTTCTTTTTCTAGTTTTTATTTTCAGTAGTTCTTGCTCATATTTGAATTTCGATTGTCCAAATAATTAAGAAAGATTGTGGTTCTAATACTTATTTTGTTAAATCCCCGTGGGAACGATATTTTTTATACTATTTGATAACTAGTGCACTTGCTAGGGTTATATTTATAGTTATCATGTTCAACCACCATATGAAGACCCAAGAATAATGGACTCATGTAAGACAAATCCCATCATGTAATGGTTACTTACATTTAATTTCTTGACCCGTACTGATCCAACACTACCTGACAGGGAAAATCCTCTCCCCTAACTGTAAGGTACAATGCCCTACTCTCCACTCAAATAGATCTCATGATTCAAACATTTTGCAAACATTTTTCATAAAATAGTAACATATGACATATATAAATATTTTGCAAAATCATATTTCAAACTCAAGTGAAATCCATTGCCAACAGTTTAGATTTCCAATAGAGAGTGTAATCCCTGATATTCACTTTGTCCGATAAAAGAGCCAATCCTATCACTATGATCACCCATTTAGGTGAAATTTTAGAATACCCCAATATACCCAACTATTTGACCCTTAATGGATCTTACTATTTGACATATCAAAGGTAACCCAGTCCAACACCTAGGGCAATACCATAATCAAGTTTGAGGTTATGTTTAACTTTTTAATTTTGCCCATCTATCTCCAATGTCTAGGGCATAACTAGAAATATACTGAGACAATATGCCCCAACTTCTTTGCAATACACCAGTGTTAACCTTGTTAGGATAAACTCTCCAAATCTATCTAATGGCTGAAAACATTCTAAACTAACACGAGCCTCTTAAAACTCAAGTTTAAGGGTAATATACAAAGAACATACCAATATTAACATGAAACAACAATATACTTTATTCATTTACAAATAAATAATTATATACATCAATCTAATTAGAGCTAAAGGCATGCGTTGTTTAACAAATACAATAAATAATGAAAACAAATAAAACCTAATTAGGATACAATGAAGAGAAATTAGTGAGCCAATAATAATTAAGGAAATTAATGTAGCACAAAAATGTAATGGAAAGAAACCAGTGAGCAAACAACAATTAGTTATGGTTTACACTTTAGAATGGGTAGAGGGGTAAATGGGAAGAGGAAATGAGAGAGAGAGAGAGAGAGAGAGAGAGAGAGAGGGAGAGAATGAAAGAAAGAAAGATTTAAGAAAAGTGCAGCATGGGCTAGTTTCCAAATAAAATAGCAAGACCTCTCTTACCACATGGCTTTTTGGGAGGCCTGGGTAAGGGAAGGGGAGGAAAGAGAGCGAACGAAAGTGCTAGGAAAAGGTAAGGGAGAAAGAAGAGAGGTTTAATGAAAAATGAGAGAAGGGGGAATGGGAGAGAGAGTTGTTCTTGTGAACTTAATCGCTATATAATATAGTAATAGATGTATCATACACAAGGTGTGAGCCCCATAGCATAGAATATTGATGTATTAATTCCTCACTGGTGATAAATTCTATTGTGTATGTTTTGGCAACAGATCTCCTGTGTGTGTACCGGGGGAATCTGATACAAAATATGGGTCAATTGAAGGTAAATCAAGGCCCAATCCTAAAGGTTCAAACCTCAAATTTAGGTTTAATGTAGGCCCAAATTGAACTAGCTTAAACCAACCGAATTTTGAGATAGGTTTGGGCTTGGGCTCGAGTAAGGTATGATCAACAGGTTTAAGAATGCATGGATATAATTTTATATAAACATCTTTTATTGAGTGATTCAAAATATTCACAGTAAAATCATAGACTCAAAATATTCACAAATTCTATTTACAAATGTAATTTTCCTGCGCCCGGTCGGGCTTTGCACTTGTGATAAGGGATAGTTTAGGTTTGGGCCCAGCTTGAGTGAGCCTGTGACCAAGCTTACACAATCCCAGAATTTTTGAGCTAGGGTGGGCTGAAAATGGTTACTCCTATGTACATGTATATATAATTTGAAAAAGATATTCTTATACAAATATATAATGCATGTATCTATGCATTTTGTTCGGTAAGACTTGAGTTGGAGTGAGCTCAAGTTGGGTTGGGTCAGGCTTTGGCTACCCAAGCCCTTAACATCCAAAAAATTAATATAGGTCCCAGCAGTGAAGTACTTCCAACTAAGACAACAATTTCGATAGTAAAACTGAAACAGAACTCGTAATAGCCAAAATAGACGATACTAAAACTTGCATTGCGATTCTTTATACATGAATCTAGTTATAGACCTTGGACTAAAAGGGGTAAACAAATAAATGAATGGAGCTTTACTTCTTGAACAAAAGAACGATAACTGGAGCAGCCTGCCGGTTCACCATTTCAATCTTACAACAGATCCAATTCTCGGTTGATAATCCAGAAGCAAAAGTTTGGACTGTCTCAAACTCTTTCCTAATTGCAGACAAAAAAAATTAAAACTTTAACGATCAGCACAACGTAGTTATATTTAGTGGAAAGGAAAATTTTGTGTTATTTTTCCTAACAGATCCAATTCTCGGTTGATAATCCAGCACAACGTAGTTAAAACTTCCCGAACTGAGCCTTAATGGTTTATGAAAGGAAAAATTTGCAGATAGAACCCAATGGATAATACAATTAATTACAAGATTTGTGTTATTTGATTACTTCAGCAAGCCACAACCGTAGATACACCTAACTATGAAGTCAAAAGTGACCCAATTGATGACTAGATACGAAGTCAAGAGTTGGTTCAACCTTGTTCCACCTCACTGCAAAGGTTGTATAGATTAAAGGACCCTCTGACAGGATCTGTCTTCGGCTAGCAATGAAAAGAACAGTTGAACTAATGATTATGACAGACCCTTCTAACCACATCCATATTCAACTTAGGCTGCATTTGGCCACATGTAATACAGAGGAAAACAAATGGTTTCCTTCAAAATGATATTCAGTGGCAAAGCAAATTATTTTATCAACTTTCCTGATGTTTGATTTAACTTGGAAAACAATAGGACCACCGCACCATGGTCCTAGTTTGTACACCTACTCACTTGTTGGAAAAGTTCTGTTATCCATGGCCATTTTAGATGAAACCAGACACTGTAAAATAGCAACTACCAGGAATTCATTCTCTTTCATTTTACCTACAGCCAAAAGCCGAAAGGAGACTAGATGAACTGCACACATGTGGAGGGGTGGCAGGCTGGCAGCATGATTTCTAGAGGTACTTCCCATTCTGATTCAGATAACCCTCAGAAGCTGAATGTGGCTAATGAGTTAGAAGTGGCAGATCAGAAGTCACTATGAACAACCCCCCCCCCCAAGCCCACTGTAACAGACAAGGAGAACATTGCGAACCACTGACAATGGCATCAACTAAGCACAATAATACAAGAGATAATAAAATAACTGTAATACAAATGAATAACTAATAATTTCATATAAACAATTGATTAGTAGTCGCTAGTAAGTATCATTTTTAAATTTCTTTGCAAGAAAAAGGAGCTTAAGACATTGGTTCCAACCACCACACTTTTCTACCCCTGGATTCCAAAAACTCAAAAGAGTTGGGTTGTCATGAAGTGGTAACTCTAAGTACTTGATCGGCCAATTTCCCTTTTCACATCCCAAGTAACGTTCCATGTCCCCCAATACTTCTTCATGCACATTGGTTCTGTTGAAATAGTTTATTTTATTTCTTGTTTATTATTATCTATCTTGTTAGAGTCCGTTTGGTAGGTTTAAAGTCTTTTTTATTTGCTGTTATTGTACTTTATTTACAGCAGGGGGACAAGGGTCTTTTTCCCTTTTATTTTAGTCACCCTTGTTGTGAGGATTATTTAATTGTTATTTTACAGTTGCTGTTAGTGTGCTGTCAGTTTAAGATGCTATCAGCCAGTTAGTTTCTTTCTTTTTTATTAGCTTGTTACTAGGGAGTACCACCAGGGGCATATTTGTAATTTCTCATTCCTTTATATTAAGTTAATCTAAATAAACAAACTGGCTGCCTCCAGATATAGTTTTGAGACTCTCAATCTTATCTTCCTCTTCTCCTCTCCTCTCTTCTCTTATCTCTCTCCCTCTCGTCTCTCTCTCCATGAATGATTACATGGTATCAAAGCATCATTATAGGCTATAAAAAAAAAAATCTGTTTCTCTCATCTGAACCTAGCATCATTCTGGGCAATTCTCAGTTTTTTTTCTTTGATTTCTTGGACGTGGAAGACAGAGAAACCTAACCGGACTGGTCAGGCCACATGTGGCTACTTCCTTTGGGTTCTTCCTTGATCATAACACCAAGGAAACCCTAGAAAAAGAAGGGTGATGCAGTAAAGACTCCCTTCTCTTTGTTTGGTGCTGTAAAAATTAATTTTTGGGTTTGCACCTTTATACAGGTGCTAGACAGGGTATGTGTTCTTGTGTTTTTTCTGTGGCCAATGGTGTGAAGGCCTTATTTTTTTGTTTTACACCTTCGTTTAGATATTGGACTGTTAGTACGCATGTACTGTAGTCGAACTGCTAGTATACTATTCTAACGGCTGGTTGCTGGACTGATTACTGAGTTGTTTTAATGGCCGAACCATTATTGGGTTGATTTCAACAGCTTTTTTTTTCCTCTCATTCCAGAAGTAAATTTCTTGGGGGTTTAGTATTCTGATTGTGGCTGTTGTGTAGTTGTATGGGATTTGGTCTGATACACTTGTGATTCTGGTTCTTGTAGTGTAGACTCTCTCCCTCAATGGCAAATTATGATTCAGCTTCATCAAGGGTTAAACCAACCCGTAGCACAACTGATATGGGAGGCGAAAACATGATGTTTTCCCATGCCCATTACCCCTTTAAATGGTCTAAACTACCTGGAGCGGGCTAAAAGTGTAAAACTTTATGTAACAGCAAGGGGAAAAACTGGTTACATAAATGGAAGAGTAAAAGAACCCAAGAGTGAAACAACTGAACATGATAGGTGGTACCAAGAAAACAATATGGTGATGTCTTGGCTCCTTGTAGCCATGGAACTTGATGTGAAGAACTTTATGTGGGCAAACACCGCTAGTGAGATTTGGGAACAGGCCAAAACCACCTATTCTGAGCAAAGGCATTATGCCAAGATTTACCAATTGCAAGCTGAATCATCAACCTGTAAACAGGGAAATCGTAGTTTGTCTATCTATTATTCAGCCCTTACTTCAGTGTGGAAAGAATTGGACCACTATCAAGCTATAGAATGGAAACATGATGATGATGCTAAGGCCTATAAGAAGTTGGTTTCTCAACAGTGGGTTTTTGCATTCTTGTTGGGTCTAAACCTTGCTTATGAACCCTTGAGAGTTCAGATCTTAGGAAGTAAAGAGTTGCCTTCGGTTCAAGAGGTATATTCCCTCGTTCAATCTAAGGAAAATGGCAGAGTGTAATAGTTACAACTGAGGGGGAGCAACAGGTAGCATTGGCTACAATAGGTAGTAACAATATGGGAAAGAAAAGTGACTCCAAGAAGGCTAATGATAAAGACAAGTTGTTTTGTACCCAATGTCGGCGCTTGAGACATACACATGAGACATGTTAAGAGATTCACAGAAAGCCCAAGTGGGCAATGAAGAACCAAGAACAGGGTAGAGTACAACTTTAGAAGTTGAATACAACACATAATGCAACACATGTGGCATCCCAAGATACTCAGTCTGTTGGTATTACTCAGGACCACTTTACTGGTTTTGACCCCAAGGAAAATATCATGAATTCCTTCAAAGATCACTTGGAGTCATATGGTAGGGTTTTGCAACAGATGAATAGTTCAGTTACCAGTACTCCTACTTCATTTGCGTCTACATCAGGTAATGCGACTTCTGCATTCCATGTCACCACTACCACTGACTCCCCTTGGATCATTGACTCAAGGGCCTCTAACCACATGACAGGTAAGCCAAACTTGTTTCAGACTGATAGCCTTTTGTCAGGAAGGGATAAAGTGAGGCTTGCAGATGGATCATGTTAGACAGTGTATGCCCTTAGCTCCAATCAGAATGATGTACATTATGACATTTAATGTAAATGAATAAAGTACATGTTTGATTCATGTTATTATGGTCTATTTCTGTGTAATACCCTTAAATTGGACACATATGAGACTCGTGTTAGTTTAGAATCTTCACAGTCGTTGGATAGATTTGGGAAGATTTATCCCGCCAAGGCTGACACTAATGTACCGCCAAATTGGTTGAGGTAGCTTGTCACAGCTGCCAGGGTGAGACCTGAGGTACATGCAATGTGAGTTTTCTTGAAACCCTGAACCGGACCAGAATTCCAGTATTGCCTTGGACCTTGGAGATAGATGGGCAAAACTGGAATGTTACACCTGACACCTAGATTCGATTATAATATTGCACTATGTGTCGGATTGGGCTATCTTTGATATGCCAATCAGTGAGATCCTTAGAGGGGGTCAAAACCTAGGTATGTTGGGACAGTCCAAGAATTCATCCGAGTGGGTGATCATAGCGATAGGATCAGCCCCTTTGTTGGACAAAGTGAATGATCGGGGATGCACTCTTTGATGGAAACCAAAGCTGCTGGCAGCTGATTTCAACCGTTGAAATTTGTTTTGCAAAATATATTTATATAGAGATATACACATATATATATATATATATATATATATATATATATATATATATATATATATATATATATATATATATATATATATATATTATGGTTTCAAAATATTTGCAAAAGGTTTTAATTTCCAGGATCCATGTGAGTAGAGAGTGCAACATTGTACCTTGCAGCCGAAGGAGAGGTCATCTCTTGTCGAGAAGTGTTTGATCATTATGGGCTGCGAGGTTAAGTGTAAGACCATTGAGGGTAATACCTGATGGGTTAATCTTGCATCTGCCCTCAGTCCTTGGGTTTTTATAAGGTGGCTTGACCCAATGACCATTTAATGTAAATGTTGGACCCATTAAGAGCCCATCATGATGGACTCAAGAGTTCATTGTCTCCTATAATGAATTCAGCTAGACCTTGTAACAGAGGCTGGGCTGAACCCATGTGGTTGATGTGGAGATCAATGTTTAGGTCTCACGCCATACAAGGATATCCAACTGGAAAGCAGTTTGGAGGATAAGTGAGCACATGGACTTAATGGGCCTAAAGCCCAATTCGAACTGGCTAATTAGATTAATTAAAGAGGGGCGGTTCTGGGATTTAGATCAGCAGATAGGATAAGGGATTGTCCCTATCCACTCAAAGAGTCCAGATCCAAATAAAGATTTGGATCAGGAAACTCCTAATTAGATTAGGAGAGCTGATTTTTATCTACAGATAAGATAAGAGATTATCCTTATCTATAAAGAGAGTCCAGATCCAAATACAAGATTTGGATTAGGAAACTCCTAATGGAATTAGGAGATGCTCTCTTTAAGGCTATAAATAGAGAAGCAAGGCGAAGACAGCATGCAGTTGGACTGATGCCATCTTTTGCTCTTGCCTTCTCCTGCTATTGCCGCCATTACCAGCTCGATCTCCACCTGTAGGAGAGATCAAGAAGAGTTATTGACATTATCTTTTGGAGAAAAGATAATCAGAAGTCATGCTCACTTGCCCTCCATCGAGTTCTTGCTGAAGAATTTGGTTCTTGCTAAAGAACCACCCTACGCTGTCATCTTCAGTGGGAGCAGTTTTTGGTATTCTCCTTGGGCGTGAACACCTTCGTTGGGGGTTACTACTACTCCATATCAGGTATATACCTCTCCTACCTTTTGGTTTCAAATCTGGTCTGCTTTAGGTTCAAGATTGATCCTTGAAAATGCAGTTTTCTAAAATAGGGAATGTGATTCCCACATAGGGGAGAAATTTTTGAAATTTCGTCCAACCTACCTATAGGGTTCGGCCATCCATATGATGGATCTCTCATCCCTTTCAATGGTATCAAAGCCAGGTTCAAATCTTGAACCGAAATTGGCCAGATCTGAAACTGCGCAAATGGGCAGAAGGCGTTCTACCCGATTTGCGCAGATTGTTGATTTTCTGGGAAATCAGTTCCCAGATTAAGAGCTATTGATTTGAAATTAAATCTTTTTAAATCTGATTTATATTTAGAATTGTTCTTTATATTTATCTTGATTTATGGGTTGTTCATAAGGTGGAGATTGAAGTCTTGATTGGCGCAAGAAAATTGTGCACCTGTTGTTCTGTTCATTCTTGTCTGTAATTAACTTTTTTTTAATTTTTAGACAGAATGTATAGGAATTCTTTTTGATGTGATATTAATAGAAAATTAGGGTTTTCTATTTTATTTCATTCAAATTCGAAGCAGATCACGCAAAAGGAAGGAGTTTCGCAGATTAGGATTTGGCTATTTGCGATTTGCAGCTTGAGAAATTGCAAACTACGAACTAACCTCTGTTTTACAGGGTAGCAGATCTACGAACAGCCCTTGTAATGATTCTTAAATGTCTTTTATCAGTAATTTAATTTCAGATCATAATCTTAAATTAAAAAACAAACCCTAAACCCATTCGAAACAGGTTGGACCAAACTGGTTGAACCGAATATGTGGTTCGATGGGGGTTGTTCTCAACCCTAATTTTTCACTATTTGGTCCAAGAGTTGATGGTTAATTGCAAGATGCAATTCAGCTCACACGTGCTAAACCTAGTTTTAATGTGTTAAAACTGCTTTAGCCCATTAACTGCATAAAATCTATATGGGCCGAACTGCTCTTTGCAATTCAGCCCATATACTTAGATAATATTATGGATAATTAAGGACTTTAATTATGGGTTTTACAAATATTAATTCATTGGATCAATTCTGTTTTTCATGCATGTGATGTATGGATGTGTGATGTACAACGTTTATGGGCCATAAGTACTTAGCCCATGCTAATACGATAGTGGCTCTTGCACACACCATGGCTGAATGCACATCATTTCCATGGTGTCCTTAAGATCATTGGATGATCTCCCTTCGTGGTGCGCCACACCAGCTTCCTCCCCAAGAGGAATCGTGTGGAACCCTAGCCGTTTAGGGCCCATCAAAATCTGACTTTATGAAAGTTAGTGGGAGCCACTTTGGTTTGACCTAAATTAAACTATGGCGTAATAATTGTGTTCCCTCCTGAAATATGATTGCATGTGATAGGGAGATTCATATGATGAACTCTCTAAAGGCCTTCCATCATTAGCATGAAGATGGGTCCTTCAGTAATGAGGAAACGCACCATAAAATTGGGCTATCCATTTGTTGTTGGATCTGTTGGATTGTTTCATAAGATGATAGGGGCGTCATAGACCGATGTGGGAAGGGCTTATCCTAAAATGGAAGACTCTCTCACGGTACCTTGGTGTTCACGAATATGATGGGTGAGCACTAACTGGACAGAAAGGTTTAACCTAAAATGGCAATGAACCTTGTCTGACAGAGGCCAAAGGGAAAGCTCATAAGGAGAGTGGATATGATCCTTCACAGAAAGGTGGTGGGGTTATGCAGCTGAAACAGTTGGCTCCATGCACCCAATGTGATTTCCCACATTTCCAGAGACATAATTCGCAGTCTCCGTCACTAAGATAGGAGGGAAATCTCAAAGATGAACAAATGGGAATGGAACATAGATTAAAAGCCATATCTATGTAGATAACATGAATCAAATAAGGTTGTGGACTAATATTTGCTTTTTATCAGAAATGGCAAATGGACAATTCGCTAAATTGTTGGATGTCAACAAACTCAAAGGCCCAAACAACGTTGACTGGTACCGAAACCTTATGTTGGTCCTGGCATCAGAAAAATTGGACAAAGTAGCTAAAAATCCTACTCTGGAACGTCCGGGTGATAGGGACTCTGAGGCCCGTAGGAGGGACTACCGAGAATGGGAAGAGAAAAACTCTCTTGTCCGCCGCTACATCATTGCATCCTTAGACAATCTGATACAGCAACAGTTCGATCAGATCGAATTGTCCAAGGATATCTTGGCCAGTCTGAGGACGATGTACGAAGAGCAGAATCGTTCTACTCGACAGAAAGTCCTGAAATAGTTCATGACCGCACAGATGTCCAAGAACCAACAGGTTCGTGAGCATTGTCTTAAGATGATGGGATATATCAATGAACTTGAGGCTCTTGAATCCGAGCTTGACCATGTCACTAAGGTGGACGCCATCCTAAATTCTTTGCCTCCTTCCTTCAATCAGTTCATCATGAACTACAACATGAAAAAGCTAAATGTTAGCATCCAAGAACTTAGCAATATGTTACACAGGGCTGAGGAATTGATCAAGAAGGATGAGCCCATTGCCATGCTTGTTGAAGCTGATAAATCGGGCAAGAAGAAGAGGAAGACAAAGAGAAAGCCTCAGAAGAAAGCTGCTAAAACTAAAAGGCAGAGGAAAGACAAAGCATCGGATGCTTGTCACTTCTACAAGCAAGTCGGCCACTAGAAGAGGAATTGTCCTCAATACCTGGAATCCAAGAAACAATGTAATTTCGAATCCTTTGTCATAAAAACCAATTTGTTGGTAACTTCTGCTTCCTAGTGTATTGACTCCGGGGCTTCGACTCATGCGTGTAACTCACTGTAGGGGTTCAGGACAAGCAGAAGACTGAGTGATGAAGAGGTGACTCTTTATTTGGGGACAGCTACAAGTGTTGCAGCTACAGCTATAAGAACTGTAGAGTTAATTTTCAGATAATGAATTATTGTACTGAAAGATTGTCTTTATGTACAAAATTTGAAAAGAAATCTGATTTCTGTTTCAAAACTGTGTGCGGATGGATATTCTGTTCTCTTTAATAATACGATTACTATTAAAAGAAATAACAAATTCCTCGCATATGGAGAACTTGAGAATGGTCTCTATGTTCTCCATCCTTCTCTAGAAACTAACATAAACGAAACTACATCGGATGATATCCCCAAGAAAAGAACTTGTGATACAATTAATCCCACGTGTTTGTGGCATTACCGACTTAGTCATATTAACATAGATCGTATCACAAGGTTGGTAAAGCATGGTCCTTTGGATTTTCTAACTGTAGAAGATCTTCCAACCTATGAAAAGATGTCTTTCACAGTAATTCTCCATGAAAGATCTTGGAGAAGCCTCCTACATACTAGGTATTCGGCTCTATAGAGATAGAACGAAGAGGATAATATCATTATCCCAATCTACTTTCATTGACAAAATAGTTAAGAGATACAACATGGAGAACTCCAAGAAAGTAAATGTTCCTTTCAGACATGGAGTCACTCTCTCCAAGGGTATGTCTCCGAAGACTCCCGAGGAGATTGAGGAGATCGAACTGGTAATGGCGGCAATAGCAGGAGAGGATAATCCCTTATCTTTTCTATAGATAAAGATCAACCCTCATAATCTAATTAAGAGCTTCCATATTCAAATCTCTATTTGGATCTGGACTCTCTGAGTGGATAGGGACAATCCCTTATCCTATCTGTTGATCTAAATCCCAGAACCGCACCTTTTTAATTAATTTAATTAAGCAAGTTCGAATTGGGCTTTAGGCCTATTAAGTCTATGTGCTCACTTATCCTCACATCAACCACATGGGTTC
This sequence comes from Nelumbo lutea, assembly GCF_056320005.1. NCBI lineage: Eukaryota > Viridiplantae > Streptophyta > Magnoliopsida > Proteales > Nelumbonaceae > Nelumbo > Nelumbo lutea. The sequence goes on from NC_142686.1 coordinate 69,334,311, forward strand.
GCCCAGCCTTTGTTACAAGACCTAACCGAATTCACTGTAGGAGACAGTGAACCCCTGAGTCCATCACCATGGGTTTTTAATTTATGTTCCATTTCCATCTGTTCATCTCTTACATTTTCCACCTATCTCAGTGACAGAGACTACGAACTATGTCTCTGAAAATGTGGGAAACCACATAGGGTGCATAGAACCAACTGTTTCAACTGCATAACCCCACCACCTCCTGTGAAGGATCACATCCACTCATCTCATGAGCTTTTCTCAGACAAGGTTCAGTGCCATTTTAGGTTAAACATTTATGTCCAGTGAATGGTTACCCATCATATTCGCGAACGCCAAAGTACCGTGAGAGAGTCATCCATTTTAGGATAGGCCCCTCCCACATCGGCTTATGAGCCCCTATCATCTTATGAAACAATCCAATAGATACAGTAGCAAATGGATAGCCCAATTTTAATGATGGAAGGCCTTTAGAGAGATCATCCAATGATCTTATAGACACTATGGCAATGATGTGCATTCAGCCATGGTTTGTGAAAGAGCCACTATCGAAATAATCATGGGCCAAGGACTTATGGCCCATGTAGCAAAATTGTTCGAGTCTTATAGTTTCCAAAATGGAGAGATCATCCAATGATCTTATGGACACCATGGCAATGATGTGCATTCAGCCATGGTTTGTGAAAGAGCCACTATCGAAATAATCATGGGCCAAGCACTTATGGTCCATGTACGTAGCGCATCACACATCCATACATCACATGCATGAAACAAATTGATCCAATCGATTAAAATATCTATAAAATCCTTAATTAATTAGATTAAATCAATAACAACCCAACAGAACCCATAATGTTGTCATATAATATTATCTAGGTACATGGGTTGTACTGCAAAAAGCAATTCGGCCCATGTAGCTAAATCAGGGCTGATTCAGTTTTATCATATTAAAGTTAGGTTTTTACAAAGGTGGGTCGAATTAAAACTTGAAGTGGGCCATCAACCCTCTGGCCTAAATCGAATTAGGGTTAGAAAAACCAACCCCATCAAACCAACAATTCGATCCATCCAGTTTGGACCAAATTTGGTACAAATCGACCCAAGTTTTGGTGTCCAGATCAAGGTTTAATTCAAGAATAATGATCTAAAAAATAAATTAATTCAAGATAATCAAATTACCAAGAAACTAGAGCAGAGGGTTGCACTATGATTTTTTTGGATATCCTGCAAACCTGCAAAGAACAATTAATCGCAGATTGCATAATTGATATCTCAAAATCACAGATCGCAAAACTTATTTCTGCGAAATCTTCCTCTGTCGCACATTCACTTTATCCAACAAAGGGGTTGATCCTGTCACTATGATCACCCACTCAGATGAATTCGCAGGCTGTTCCAACATACCCAGGTTTTGACCCTCTATAAGGATCTCATTGATTGGCACATCAAAGGCAACCCAATCCGACACCTAGTACAGTATCATAATCGAGTCTAGGGGTAAGGTGTAACATTCTAGTTTTGTCCATCTATCTCCAAGGTCCAAGGTAATACTGGAATTTTGGTCCGGTTCAGGGTTTCAAGAAAACCCACATTGCATGTACCTCAGGTCTCACCCTGACAACTGAGACAAACCACCCCAACCAACTTGGTGGTACATCAGTGTCAGCCTTGGCAGGATAAATCTCCCCAGACCTATCCAATGGCTATAAAGATTCTAAACTAACACAAGTCTCATATGTGTCCAGTTTAAAGGTATTACACAGAAACACCATAATAACATGAATCAAATATGTAGTTTATTCATTTACAATAAATGCCATAATGTACATCATGTTGATTGGAGCTAAGGGCATACACTATCTAACAATCCCTACCACACCTCCACATTAAGCATGGAAGTAAATAAGCTTTGCACATTCAAAGGGGGAGTCCACCTACACCCAAATAGAGAAATAAACCATTCTCAAATAACTTCAACAAACTGACAAGAAATCAATAGATGGAATCCAGACTCAACATCGGATTTACAGAGAACACACTAGTGAGGAGACAAACAACTATTGGGTCTTTTTCTTTGAAGTAGATCCTCTGTATTACCTCTTTCCAGAAAGGCTTCCCAACAAAAACTCCTAACCTTTGGAGGTATAGGTCGACACCAAACTTGTTTAACAAGGAAAGACAATTCAACAGGAGGAGAAGGTAAAAGGGCTTTAAAAAATGAGGCACAAGTGTAGGAACCCGAGGAAAGGAGTGTCCATATTCTACTATATGTCTTTGATAGCTCAATTAAGTCCCCTTCAAGAATGGATAATAAGGATAAAGTATAGGCTAACTCTGTGTCCATGACATCTCTTCTCAAGCTCAAGTTCCATCTGAACCCAGAAGGTGAATTAGAAGGTACAAGAAAAGAGGAAATTTGTTCATTTTTAAGGGTAGAAATAGCAAAAAGGCCTGGAAATTGATCTTTCAAAAAGGAATCCCCAACCCAAACATGTTCCCAAAATTTAATGAGGTTATCTAAGTGCAAGTCATACCTGATCCATGGAGAGAACAAGAGCAAGATGGCTTCAATTTCAATTAGTAAGTTGTTGTGTCAAACATATCAATTGAGCAAACATTTTAGAAGTTTTTTTTTTCCTTTAAGAAATAAAAGATCTGAATTTCCATTTCATATTATCTATTCTGATGTTTGGACCCTATTACTCTACCTACTGAGGTTGGACATAAGTAATTCATTACTTTGATTGATGACTACTCTAGATATACTTGGGTTTACCCTATGCAATCTAAATATGAAGTGCCCGAATTTGTGAAAGACTTTCAATGCATGGTTTTCACTCAGTTCCAAACTGAAATTCATATTTTCCAATCGGGCAATGCAAAAGAGTACTTCTATAGTGATCTCACGAAGTTCTTTGCTTCATATGGATCTCTTCATCGAAGCTCTTGTGCTAGGACACCCCAGCAAAACGGTGTTGCTGAAAGGAAAAACCACCACATTCTCGAAGTAGCTCGTGGTTTATTACTCCATATGAAACTTTAGAAACGGTTTTGGGTGGATGTTGTTCTGTGTGCTACATACATCATCAACTGTATGCCATCTCGGTTACTAGAGTATAAGGCCCCATAAAAACTTTTGTTTCCCATAGCTCCATTGTCCCCCATTCCAATGCATGTTTTTGGGTGTCATTGTTTTGTTCATGACTTGTCCCCTACTCGTGATAAACTTGATCCCCATGCTATTCCTTGTGTTTTCCTTGGTTACCCTTTATCTCAAAAGGGTTATCGTTGCTATGATCCCACCTCACGCAAGTACTATGTCTCTGTAAATGTATCATTCTTTGAGAGTCAACCTTTCTTCTTGATTTTTCCTCGAGGGAGAGTAGGGTTGAGGAGAAACACACCCAGGCTCAGACTCAATTACCTCATCTTCCTGATCCTCCTCCATTCCATGTCTTTCTTCGTCGCCACAAGACACAGCAGAGTTCAAGAGCCGTGGAACTCGAAACTATGCAACTAACATCATCGGATTCTCCGAAGGTAGATCCTTCTCATCAACCAAGTACACTTGTTCCTAATGATATGCCTGAACCTCTTAATGTTGATTCCCCTGTCATTAATGATCTTGGTGTTCCTATCACCAAAAGAAAGGGTGTTAGATCCTATACCCTTAATGATCGTATCACTCACTTTGTGTCCCATGACCATATTTCACCTTTATATCGTGCATTCCTCTCTTCCGTTGACAGTCTTTATTCCTAAGAATGTGGCAAAAGCTTTAGCCAAACCTGAATGGACAGATGCAATGAAAGAAAAAATTGATGCATTGCACAAAAATGGCACTTGGGAATTGGTGGATCTTCCTGAAAGGAACCAATGGGATGCAAGTGGGTGTTCGCAGTGAAGCATAAGGCTAATGGAACTATTGAAAGGTATAAGGCCAGATTGGTGGAAAAATGTTTTACACAGGTATATGGAGTGGACTATGCAAAGACATTTGCTTTAGTAGCCAAGATGAACTCTATCAGGATTCTTCTGTCATTGGCAGCAAATCTTGACTAAGAACTTCACCAATTGGATATTAAGAATGCTTTCTTAAATGGTGACTTAGAAGAGGAAGTGTACATGATTTAACCTCCAGGTTTTTGTGCCAAAGGCAGTGAGCAAAAGGTGTCTAGGTTAAAAAAATCTTTATATGGATTGAAACAATCACCTCAGGCCTAATTTAGTAAGTTCCATTTAGCAGTTCACCAGATGGGGTTCAAACAATGTTAGTCAAACCACACTCTGTTTGTGAAGGTGAAGGGAAAATTGCAGTTTTAATTGTGCATGTGAATGACATAGTGATCATAGGAAACTAGAAGACCGAAATACAAAAACTGAAGAAATTCTTAGCCACTCAATTTGAGGTAAAAGATCTAGGGCCCTTATGTTATTTCCTTCAAATTGGAAGTTGTCCACTCTCAAAAGGGCATCTTTATTTCCCGACGGAAATATGTACTAGATCTACTAGAAGATACAGGCAAGATAGGGGTGAAACCAATTGACTCACCAATTGAACCTAACCATCAGTTAGGAGACAATCAGGGGGAGTTCTTGAAAGATGTGAAGAAGTTTCAGACTTGTAAGGAGACTCTTATATTTGTCTATAACCAAGCCTGGTAATGCTTGTGCAGTGGGTGTCCTTAGCCAGTTCATGCACAACCCTAGGACAACTCACTTTGAAGCTACAAAGAGGATCCTTAGATACCTCAAGAAGTTTCCAGGAGCTGGTTTGTTATTCCAAAAACATGAACATTTAAAGGTGGAAGTATATACTGATGTTGTATGGGCAGGGGCAGCCGATGACTTAAAGTCTACCAATGGGTATTGTACCTTCGTAGAAGGAAACTTGGTCACCTATAGAAGTAAGAAGTAAAGTGTGGTGGCTAGATCCAGTGTTGAAGCAGAATACAGAGCCATGTCTCATGGAGTTGCTGAAATCATGTGGATAAGAAGCCTATTTGGTGAACTGGGTTTTGTAGTTAACAATCCTATGTCACTCTATTGCGACAATAAAGTTGCTATCAACATTGATGCTAATCCAGTCCTCCGTGATAGAACGAAACACATTGAAGGGGGTAACCATTTTATTAGAGAAAAACTCATAAGTGGAGAAGTGTGCACTCCATATGTCAACTCAGAAGAACAACTTGCAGACATCTTCACCAAGGGTCTTCATCATGTGCGGCATAATGATTTGTGTGACAAGTTGGGCATGACTGACATCTATGCCCCAACTTGAGGGGGAATGTTGAAATAGTTTATTTTATTTCTTGTTTATTATTTTCTATCTTGTTAGAGTCCATTTGGTAGGTTTAAAGTCTTTTTTATTTGTTGTTATTGTACTTTATTTACAGCAGGGGCATAAGGGTCCTTTTCCCTTTTAATTTAGTCGCCCTATATATATTAATTGAATTTGGTGCCGCCAGAACAATTCAATTGTCGCCAACCTCTCTTCTTCTCTTCTACCTTCTCTCTTTTTCCTCTCTTCCCTTCTCTCTCTTATTTCTAGTCAATGTTACTGTCAAAAGGTTCCAACTACCACACTTTTATTCTAGTTAATCCTCAAATTGGAGGCCCTTTCAAATAAATCCACTACCAAATTCAAGGTTTCCACACTAACTCTACTCATTGCTTGATTTGGTACCTACATAGTTCCTTTTATTCTTTGTTCATTTGTTGTAAATTTGTAATGCTTCTTCTATTTGTTTAATTTATTATTGGTATTTTTTTTTTGTTTTGTTAAAGGCAAAGTTATGAGAAAAAGGATTGCAACCAAGGAGGACAATACTCAACATTCACCTCAAAGGTATGAATTTATGATCTTAAAAAATACTTTTAGTATTTGAAAGTTTATTTTTTTAGTGTAGTTGGTTTTCACTCCTTATTGAAAATTATATATTTAAATGTTGAACATGAATACATGATAAACTGATAATAGTTAGTGTATGTGCTTTCCAGATAGCATACAAAACCAATAATATAGTTAAGAAAAGTGTAGGAAAAGTAAAAAAATTTAATAAAACTAATAGTTTCGAATTTCATCACCTAGGCACCCTATGGTCACCTAGCCTCTCTTAGTCACCTTGAAAACTATGAGTGGAACTAGAAGGAGCATTTAGAAGGCACATGATTTTATGATCTTGATCTATTCTAGACCTATTAAGGAAGGGAATTAATTTAGAATCCTTGCCTCCAAGAGCTTGAAAGAATAGAGGTCTAGGTGATTTTCAAGTGGTTGTAGGATGCAATTCTTTCCTTATAAGAGGATCCCCCTATTAAGGGCCCGGGAATAGGATCTCGTCATGGGTCGGTCCACGGGGAAAACCTCCTATTTTCCCTTGTTCCTCCCTTTTCTTGAAGAACCTATCTTGCTGCCCTGAAGGTGATTTGTTCAAGAGATCACCAACTCTCCTTTGCTCTTTTTCTTGACTGAAATTTTCGATGATTTTATTCGATATTCTCAGCTCCTTAAATAGAAGATTACAAGAGATAAGAGTCCTACTTTTAGGAAGACTCCCTACTAATCTATCCTACTGAACTAATAAGATAAGATAAGATAAGACTCCCTACTAATCCATACTACTGAACTGATAAGATAAGAACACTGAATAGATAAGACTCCTACTAATCCCTACTACTAAAAGCAGATAAGGTAAGAATACTGAATAGATAAGATAGGATGAGAACACTAAATTATTGCTGTTGAGAACACTAAATTACTGTTGTTGCTGCCGGCATCCACATCATTACTCCCCTCCTAGACTACAAGCTTGTCATCAAGCTCGAATTTAGGATGAGTGTCTTGAAACACAGTCAAAGGAATCCTGGATAGGTGGAATGATTTTTCCCTCCTGGATCGGGTTCCAATGAAGAGGGTTCATCCTCAGACAGTTGCAGTGAGATACCAAGATTTGACCATGCGTAGCTGCATTCTTTTTCGCGGGCAACTGCAGCCTTAAGGTACTTCTGAGATCTCTTGAACTGTAGAGTACAAAGATTGTGAACGCCAGGCTGGTGCCACTGAACTACATCATCTGGATCCTCTTCTATTGCCTGCTTTAGTGTGTACAGAGCTCGCTCTTCCTCTTCCATCAAATCAATATGTCCAGTTTCAAACGTTGCTGCAATTTCGTGTTGAGCCTTGTGAACCATGGCAAGTCCTGCCCATGCTATCTGAAGCTCAATTGTTGCAGAGTCCCCTTCTCTGAGAATTGAAGTCATTTCATTGCAGCCCATGAAAGTTGTTCAATGGGATCTTGAGACCTTTCTGCATCCTTGATACGATGAAACGCAACAGCATATCGAGTTGACATGCAATTAGGCTCCAATTTTGCTGCCTTCTCCGGGCACTTTCCAGCACTTCTATGATCACCAACCACATAGTATGCATTAGCAAGATTCACCCAGATATGTGCAGCCCTAGGATTTGATCTGACTACAGCTAACAAACACTCTTTTGCAACATTTGCAGTCGCAACATGAGGCATACAAGCTCCTTCACCAGCGATGACGACCTTGGAGTAGTTGCTCTTATTCTTCTTTGAACTCTCGTGGATGGAATCCTTGACGGCACCGGATTCCTGCTTAATCGAAACATTCTGGGTGTTGCTAACCTGCGCTAGGGCAACGACCTGCTGCTTGCCAGACGATTCTGCCATGTCTGGTCGGCGGCCGGTTGTGGTTGCAGCCCCTTCCAAGTTCCTTGCTGAAAAAGTACAACTCCATCAAGTGCCCTAATTCGCGGACGTCGTCCTTGATCTAGCGCACCTCCTTGCTGTTTTCCACGAGTTTGTGCTCCAGATCATGAACCCTAGACGTCAATTGCTCAAAAGTCACCCATGACGCCTTGCTCTGATACCAAATTGTTAAGGGCCAGGGAATAGGATCTCGTTACGGGTCGGTCCACGGGGAAAACCTCATGTTTTCCCTTGTTCCTTCCTTTTCTTGAAGAACCTATCTTGCCGCCCTGAAGGTGATTTGTTCAAGAGATCACCAACTCTCCTTTGCTCTCTTTCTTGACTGAATATTTCGATGATTTTATTCAATATTCTCAGCTCCTTAAATAGGAGATTATAAGAGATAAGAGTCCTACTTTTAGGAAGACTCCTTGCTAATTAGGAAGACTCCCTACTAATCTATCCTACTAAACTGATAAGATAAGATAAGAAAAGACTCCCTTAATCTATCCTACTGATAAGATAAGATAAGACTCCCTACTAATCCATACTACTGAACTGATAAGATAAGAACACTGAATAGATAAGACTCCTACTAATCCCTACTACTGAAAGCAGATAAGGTAAGAATACTGAATAGATAAGATAGGATGAGAACACTAAATTGCTGCTGCTGAGAACACTAAATTACTGCTGCTGCTGCCGGCGTCCATATCACCCCCAACCACAGATCACAAAACCAAGATCCTTTTATTGAGAATGAACATCTAGTTTATTCCCAATAAACAATAGTGAATTATTTTGGGCTGAATTGTATTAGAGAATTTGGGATTCATACTCACTAAGCTAGGGTTGAACTTGTGTAATTCTAATTCTATTCATCTAATGAAAGTTATTGTTTCCTATCAATAAATAAATAAATAACAGCTGATTTAGATAGTTCCAAGATAGACTAAATCAATAGTTGATAGCTTCATCAGGAAAGGAGTTAACTGAAGTGAGATTCTCTGCTTTTAGCCACATAGGGTGTAGAGATTGTATTTTTTATCCAGTTTTCTTATAATAATTGCTACTTTTGTGCCAATAAAAAAACTACATTCATATGCTCAAGCAAATGTGGTGCGATACAATTCACAATAGAAGGAGCATTACCTTCCACCAGGGTGCCCAACATAAACCACTAGGCTAATAAGTCCCCCTGGTCCCAGAATTCGACTTGCAGCCTGCAATGCTGGTAGGGTTGTTTCTGACACTGTAAGTATCGACTTATCACCTCCAGGAAGGTATCCCAAGTTGAATGCAACAAGCCTGAAAATATCCGAACCACTACAGGTTAATACAAAATACTCGGCTGTTCTTTCTCCTTTTTGTTTCATAAAGAATATAAGCTACTTACAGGGAGACGTAACATGTGACCACACAACTGATGCTGAAAACAGTGTTAAGTAGCTCAAACTACTCTTGAGGTATTTATCTATCAAAAGTTATAGTGTTTAGTAGAAAGAGTGTATCTTTCTTCAAGAAAAAAAAATGTAGAATTGGTCTATACTTGCATCAACACTATCCATTTCTTCAGTTGGGAAACCTTCCATCCACATACTTAAGAAATATCAGCTGAAGATCTCTACCATTCAGCTTGGAGATTTCATAAAATAAGCTACAGTGCAGATGTAAAAATAGCTTTTCTACATGCTGCACTTTAAGATTAATGTTTTAAAATGCAGAGGCATGAGGGAGGTGAAGTGCTAGGATTTTTTGCTTTGTAAGACATAAGCTTCATAAGATACTCATTATTTCAAAAAAAAATCATGAACTAAATTGAGAGTATGGGATCAGACACACAAAAGAGTGTAAAGAAGACAAAGAGGGTTACCTAAAAGAAGTAAAGAGATTCAGGCTGCAACAGCCCGTGATTGTTAGGCAATGTATATGTCCTCAGCTTCAACTGATGCATTATACATACTTTCGTTATGAATAAAAAACATTTATTTCATGTGTCATTGGGTTGTTTCGCTAAATCCCCTTAATTCCCTTAGTTCATATCAGTATTATGTATGAGACCACATAGTTATCATAATATAGACTTAAATTTTCACAACTAGTGAATACACTTGGGGAAGTCTATCCTGACAAGTATTATATGTGAGGGGAAGATTGTTGTGGAAATGTGTAAGAGCTGCATTGGTGTGGACCATTTGGGAGGAAAGGAATGCAAGAATATTTTCAACCAAGGAAAGAAGTAGAGAGGCCATTATTGAGACCATCACTATCAGGGATGTTCAATGAGCAAAGTCATCAGAGCTGTTGGTTGATCTTCAGTAAGTGATATTATGAGAAATTCGAATTAAGTGGTTAGATCAGTTAGACATAAGACTGCAACTAGTCTTGTTGGGTCCCCACCGCTATGTGGTTTCACAAAGCTGAACTTTGATGGGAGTAGTGCAGGGAACAAACCCAAGACCATCAGGCATTGGTCGCCTTTTCAAGGATAAAAAGAGCAGCATTATTGGTCTATTTTCTGGGCCAATAGGTGAAGGGGACTCATTAAGGGCTGAGATCATACCTCTGATGGAAGGAGTCCAAAGAGCAAAGGATATGAATATAAGTAAATTGATTATAGAAGGGGGTTCAAAAATGGTGGTGGGACAGTTGCAAAAAGAAGAAGCTGGACTGTGAGCAATTAAAGGAAGAAATTCAAATGGCTAACACAAGACATGGAAGTGAGGGTTAGTTGGGAGAAAAGAATCGCCAACCCCTTCACCTATTTCTGCCTCCATTCATTTTCTTGTCTAGCAGAAACAATCTGATCCTTAAAAGGATGAAGCAAATCCAGCACCCAACCCAACTCCCAGTCAGAAATTTCTTCTAAAGTAATGTCCCCAAGGCACAAGTCCATTGGGCCTCAAGCCCTGGTGACACGGTCTAACACAAGCTTAACCTTGCCTACTCATGGCAGGCTTACGTTAAGGGACACCATCGTCATTTTCGCCTGTAAGATTTTTGGGAGAATTGATGTCATCTTCAGGCAGACCTCTAAAAGCTTAACGTATTCTTTGAGGTGTGGTCGACCTCCTTGGGTGCCTGACCTTGGCACTCCTAGACCAACATCCCTTGTGTGGCAGCCCTGGTTAATGGCTAGTATGGCTACCAGGGTTCCTCATGGGTGCACAGATGCTCATGAGGACAGTGCATGGACCGACACTACGCCTCCGCTCACTGAAGGGAGGCTTGGCATGCGGGTCTGGCTTAAACATGTCCCTACACCTCGCCAGCCCCTTGCCCAAGCTGATTGAGCTATCTTGTTGCCCATAGCGCACGGATGTGTTCCGGCCCAACGATTGTCCTATCATCAGCGGCACATCGGGTGCCTACATCATCTGCTTACAGGAGTCCCTTCACATCAGTGCCAAGTCGCCTCTCATCATGGCCATCCCCCTTTAGCACGTAAGTGGCACCTCCCATGGACCGACAAGAGCCAACAGAGTGACCTGACCATGAGCCTTGAGGTCATGATCCAGTGCTACTGACCTTGGTGGAGCCATCTCATCAGAAAACTCCTAGCCCTAAGCACACATAAGGCTTGTCCTGGCCTACCTTGGCCTAGAAGCCACATGGGTTTCTTCCGTTGTAGAATTACCTCCGTGAAAGTTGGTATCAGAGCAAGCTAGCCAACTGTTGCCACAGTTGGTATCAGAGCAAATGCATATAGAGCCAATTGAAGTGGTCATCATGACAAACAGCACATTGTGGGGTGCAGTCCCTTGGCACTTCCACTCGGGTACAAGCAAGCAAGCAATCACATCAGGCCTGGCAAGAGGCTATTCATTGGGGTCCCCATTCCAATGACCCCAAAGTAGCACTCATGCGGGGGCAAACGTAAGGAGTGTCGCGCTCATGCAGGGGCAAACGCATGGGCCATTTTATGGAAGGCATATTGTAGTGGTTTGAGTGGGGGAGTGCCATGCTTCCTCACAGACATTGATTGTTCATTTTGGTGAGAGTTGTGGGGCGGTGCGCCTACATCTTGGTTTCATGACGGATGAGTCATTGTTCCGTAGCTTTGTCTGAGGCACTACTAAGGCGGGGACAACAGCCCGAAATTGGTTTGTGTCGACGGTTGGCCAAGGAATATCACTGAAGTGGCAGTTTAGCACAAAATGGGTCATCGGTTAAAGCCACAATATTGGAATGATAGAAATGTGGGTACACTGGCCGTTGGAGCATGGCAGCCCTACACAGACAATGCATCGGAGGACATGCTCAATTCATCACACGGGTGGAACATTCACAGCAACAACACATCACACAGGCGAATACATGTTCGGCAACATCATGGGTAAAAGTTGCCACCAATCGCACACATTGCGGTCAAATCTCCTTGAGGCAGCAACACATTGGGGCCCCCTTGGAGTGAACAGGTAGCTCGAACCGGCGAGGTGAAGTGTAGTTTCGAGGGCCAAAAGAGCATAAGCCATGGATTAGATTTGAGTAACCCGCACATGGCGAGGTGAAGTCTACAGGCCAACATGGTGAAAGGGTACCCAGGACACATCGCCAACAGTAGGAGTAGACCTATCACATCGTGTTCACTAACACCACCAAAAAGCTACCAAGAAGACAGTCAAGCCTTGAGGTAAAGAGATACATGGGGCGAAACTCCGTGAAACACACATCCAATTTCTTCGAGGGCCCTTCTTTCACATAGTTCAACGGCATAGCCATTGCGCGGTTTGAGTAACCTCAACAATGGGGGTGAAGTCTAAGCAGGCTAGCATGGTAAAATGGTTCCGTCCCCATAAATAGACACCAACATAGGCGAGACCTGGGTTGACCAGGCGAGCCCAAGAACTAGCACATAAGTGAATGGCACAGGGCACAAACGCCCATTAACAAAAGAGCCATTGTCGAGGACGACAATGGATTGAGTGGGGAAGCCTATCACGGTCTGACACAGGCTTAGCCTTGCCTACTCTTGGCAGGCTTACGTTAAGGGCCACCATTGTCACTTTCGCCTATAAGATTTTTGGGAGAATTGATGTCATCTTCAGGCAGACCTCTAAAAGCTTAATGTACTCTTTGAGGTGGGGTGGTCGACCTCCTTGGGTGCCTAACCTTGGCACTCCTAGACCAACATCCCTTGCGGAGTGGCCCTGGTTAATGGCTAGCATGGCTACCAAGGTTCCTCATGGGCGCACACATGCTCATGGGAACAGTGCATGGACCGGCACTGCGCCTCCGCTCACTAAAGGGAGGCTTGGCATGCGGGTCCGGCTTAGGCATGTCCCTACACCTCGCCAGCCCCTTACCCAAGTTGATTGAGCTATCCCATTGCGGGAGTGGCCCTGGTTAATGGCTAGCATGGCTACCAAGGTTCCTCATGGGCGCACACATGCTCATGGGAACAGTGCATGGACCGGCACTGCGCCTCCGCTCACTAAAGGGAGGCTTGGCATGCGGGTCCGGCTTAGGCATGTCCCTACACCTCGCCAGCCCCTTACCCAAGTTGATTGAGCTATCCCATTGCCCATAGCGCACGCGTGTGTTCCGGCCCAGTGATTGCCTATCATCAGCGGCACATTGGGTGCCTACATCAACGGCATATAGGAGTCCCTTCACATCGGCACCAAGTCGCCTTTCATCATGGCCATCCCCCTTTAACATATAAGTGACGCCTCCCATGGACCAGCAAGAGCAAGCAGAGTGCCCCGGCCATGAGTCTTGAGGTCATGATCCAATGCTACTAACCTTGGTAGAGCCATCTCATCAGGAAATTCAAGCCTAAGCACACATAAGGCTTGTCCTAGCCTACCTTGGCCTGGACGCTGCACGGGTTTCTTCCGCTGTAGAACTACCACCGTGACACTAGGTCATGTTGGACTCCCATCTTGGCATATTCGTTGCCAAGTAAGCACAGCCCGCTACAATGTGGGCAGGCCAAAACCGGCACAACCCATATTACAGACATGAGGTTGCTTTAGGATTAATGATCTCGATAAATGATGTGAAGGGAAAACATTTATTTGGATAGATACAATTAATGAGAGATATATAAATCAAGGATAAACCGAACTTTGATTTCTACTAAAGAGTTTTCATCTTTTAGCTCCCTCCACCCACCCCAAAACTTTGAACTAATATTTTTTGTTATGTGTATGAAAGACTTTATATTAATAATTTTCTACTTGGATTTCTCTTTTGATGATTCCCAAAGGGATTGCTGAATTCAGACAGTTTATCTTTCAGGGTACTGTTCTTATGCATCTTTCTTCCATGTTCTCTCCTTTGATCCTTTGAGTCATGAATTCCAGGTTGATGGTGTTTTGGGAGGCCCAACATCTAAAATTAAAGCTTTTCTGCTAGAAGATGGTATACAATGTTCAGGAACTGGACTAGGCACAAACCCAGAAAAGGGAGAAGTTCATAGGTCAAAGGTTCAATAGAGAACAAACCATAATATTAATATATATATATATATATATATATTAATATGCACAAGCATATAACATATACATAAGTATTTGAATCATAAACATATATAAATATATAATTATATTCTACTAGAACATATTTTTGTTCTTGTTTTATTTTTTTATAAAAAAATAAGATTAGGGGCTAAAAAAGGCATTTTTTTGGCAAAAAATAGCAACATGCCTTGTTATCACAGATCACGAAAAGTTACCCAACATCAACAAAAGAAACACCCCAATCAGATAACCAAGCACAAAGTTATGGCCTCTGGAAGTTTGCATTTAAGTTAAAATGATAAAAGAAAACTGGCTGGTTTTATGAAACTGGCATCAGATAACCAAGCTTGTATGGCCTCTGGAAGTTTGCATTTAAGTTAAAATGATAAAAGAAAACTGGACAGTTTTATGAAACTGGCATCAGATAACCAAGCACAAAGTTATGGCCTCTGGAAGTTTGCATTTAAGTTCAAATGATAAAAGAAAACTGGTTGGTTTTATGAAACTGGCATCAGATAACCAAGCACAAATTGCCTACTGTTCACTAAACTGGACTGCAGGCCACTTTCTTTCCCAAATTATTTCAGCCCATCCATAGGACTGGCTGGCTTAAAAGGTCAGGATGGAAGGAAAGCCCATTTTTCTTTTATTTTTTTTTTAAGTTGTGATTGCGAGTAGTTTAATAACATGCTCCCAGTCCAGAAAAATTAATGGCTTAACAGATGGCCAAGAAATAATGCCCCAGCAACTTGGTCAAATTGCCACAACTAGATCTCGAAGCCCTATGGAAAATAGTGGTCAGATTCCTTTCATCCCACTTCTGCTGCAAAGAGCTGGCAATATGTTTGTGCAAGCTGGTGTGAGATCCACACTTACCAAGATCCAAACCTACTATTGATTTATTTGACTTCGAGACTAACTCTAACGAGGATGTAAAGGTCAACGAAGTGCATGAGTGTTTGTTCACCTGCAATGGAATTTAAAGCAGAGAGAAAAGAGGAAAACGGAGATGAGAGAGTTGATGAGAGGCTAATAAATTCCAGCAGGCCCTAATATTGATATTTATATTAAGATGATAATGCTGCATGAAAGTATACTTAACTAATAACAAAAAGAACCAAGTCTGACCCAATAACTTAAGGCCCAAGGTTTAAAATTCCAATACGATACGCCCGATACGAGGCGCGTATCATATCGTATCTTTTAAGGGAAGAAACGGGATACACAACTAAATCGGGTGTTGCGTATCTTTTCATCCATATCGGTACTGTATCAACACGATACAGAACCGTATCGACCGTTTTGGTGCCGTATCAGTCGATACGCTACCGATATGGGGGCGCACCGACCGATACAGGCAGAACTTTAAAAAGTTTGAATTGAGAAAGAAGGCTTCTTTCTCCCGAAAAAAGCCTTCTCTCCCTCCCAAACCACTCCAAACATCTCACATACTTGCCCAGACTGCTAGATCTACCAAAAAAAAACAACAAAAATGCATCAAACTTGAAGATTTGGGAAGATTTTTGACGTTTTGGAAAATATTGCAAAAATAGGTGAGTTTTTCAATTTTTTCATTTAATCTCTTTGATTTGTTGTTTCTTTCTTGTTTGAATGCTTGAAAATAATCTAAACTTAGGTGATATACATTTCTCATGTTAAAAATCACAATTTTTTTGCTTCATGTGTAGATCTATGGATTTTTATGAATAAATATGGAAAAATAAAAATAAAGAAAAAAATTAAAAAAAATGTTTGTATTTTTTATTTGAATGTAAGCACTTAATATGTTAGAAACCTAAGGATGATCTACCATATCCATGTAATATTTGTTTTTTTTTTTTTTGTAATTTTTGGAAATATGATTTGTCTATAATGATTGAATGTATTGTAGATCTATGGCTAGTCTATCTAATCCATAGATCATTTGGCATTTTGGCATTTATTCTTTAAATATATGATTTTGTTTTAATTTTTTGTATTTTTCAGAATTAAAAGTAAATATTAATTAATTATTTTTCATTATGATTTGTCCATAAACACTGAATATATTCTTTATATATGGTTGATCTATCATATCCATAGATCATTTGACATTTATAATTCAAATATGATTTTTTTGAATTTTTTTTGTAATTTTCAGAATTAATAATAAATAATATTTAATTAGATTTTGTTATGATATAGCCTAGCCCTAAGGACTGAATATATTCTTAATATATGGATGATCTATCATATCCATAGATCATTTGACATTTATTATTCAAATATGATTTTTTTGATTTTTTTCTAATTTTCAAAATTAATAATAAATAATATTTAGGGAAAACTCCCAATAGGTACCTGTACTTTAGGTCGAGTGCCAATTTGGTACCCGAACCTTAAAATGCGACAATCTAGTACCCAAACTTTCATTTTGCGACAATTTAGTACCTGGCGTTAACTCACCGTTAAGTGTCATGGGAAAAGACACAAATGCCCTTTAAATGTCATCTAATTTTCTTTGCCAACCTTCTGTTAATAAAGCACAACGATCCTAACTTCCCACTAACCAACCAAACACAAAGCATAAGAATTCAAATATACAAAAGTAGAAGAACAGGACGAAGCAGAGCTCCGACATCAAGATCCTTATGATGATGAAGTCCACCTCTGGATTTGAGAACAAAGAGAGCTCCAGCGTCAAGATCCTTATGATGATAAAGTTGGGCCATGGAAGAAGAATGGTTAAGTCCGGCTTCCATCAGATTTGGAAGTGATTGAGCAGTACTCATCTTTCTCTCCACAGATTGAAACTTGTAAAGGTGTATAAGACACAAGCACACAAAACAGAAAGAAAAGGAGTTTCACTTATAAGAGAGCATGGTCAATGGTCCAAAGCTTCCAAATTCATTAAATACCACTTATAATCACACTGTTATTGAGTAGTTTAAGTGTTTAGTTAGTACAATTGAAACAGTTTCTTCGAGGGTACTTGTTTCTAAGGCCAAAAGTAACAAAAGAAACTCAAACGTGAGTGAACGTGATCATCATGAAACAACAGCAACAGCAACGGGATGAGGGAAAGCAAGCCATGTCTCATCGTCGCACATTTGAATGGTTAAAGGAGCTCTCGATTATAGATGTGCCACGAGAAGCTCAATAACAAGTCCCTCTCGTGTTTATTCCAACAAGCGCCCTTTTTCTCTCTCCTCTTCCACAGTTCATGTTCCACCTCTGTCGTAGTTCTCTTTCTCTCTCTTGATCAGGAGCGTCAAGCATGGGCCATGGTGGCAGGTACAACGGCGAACTGAGAACATCACCCCTCCCCACTCTGGCCATGGAGGCGGCCAGTGGCGAGCCCCGACTCTTGTGTTTTCATCAGATGGTCTAAACTGGACTATTGAGAATTTGGCTTGGGCTCTATTTCATTTTCTTAAGAAAGATGATGAAGAGTGTGTTTTATTTTCAAGGGTAACTTTGGCATATCCAAAAGTCTTAAATCGCACATGAGGTCATGTGATATACATAACTGACGGTCCATTAAAGGTAGGTACTAGATTGTCGCATTTCAAAAGTTTGAGTACTAGATTGTCACATTTTAAAGTGCGGGTGCTAAATTGGCACTCAACCTAAAGTATAGGGTACCTATCGGGAATTTTCCCTAATATTCAATTACATTTTGTTATGATATATAGCCCTAAGGACTAAATATATTCTTAATATATAGCTGATCTATCATATCCATGATCATTTGACATTTACCATTCAAATATGATTTTTTTTAATTTTTTTGTAATTTTCAGAATTAATAATAAATAATATTTAATTACATTTTGTTATGATAAAGCCATAAGAACTGAATATATTCTTCATATATGGTTCATCTATCATATCCATAGATCATTTGACATTTATTATTAAATATGACTTTTTTTTTGTAATTTTTAAAATTAATAATAAATAATATTTAATTACATTTTGTTATGATATAGCCCTAAGGACTGAATATATTCGTAATATATGGCCAATCTATCATATCCATAGATCATTTGACATTTATTATTCAAATATAATTTTTTTGTAATTTTCAAAATTAATAATAAATAATATTTAATTACATTTTGTTATGACTTAGCCCTAAGGACTTCATATATGGTTGGTCTATCATACCCATAGATCATTTGACATTTATCATTCAAATATGATTTTTTTGAATATTTTTTGTAATTTTCAAAATTAATAATAAATAATATTTAATTACATTTTGTTATGATATAGCCCTAAGGACCGAATATATTCTTCATATATGGCTGATCTATTATATCCATAGATCATTTGGCATCTATCATTCAAATATGATTTTTTTTAATATTTTTTGTAATTTTCAGAATTAATAATAAATAATATTTAATTACATTTGGTTATGATATAGCCCTAAGGACTGAATATATTCTTAACATATAGCTGATCTATCATATCCATAGATCATTTCACATTTCTTACCCATTAATAAAAATAAGAATGGTTCCATGTTATCGTCAAAGGACCCTGATTTCATTCTTCCATTTACACCCCTATCATTAAAATATATTTCAATCTTATATCTTATATATATCTATTAAAGGGATAGGGGTGGTCTCCCCTTTTGCCACTAGTTTCAAGTCGATGGTTCGAACAAATGGCTTGTTCTGACAACAAAAATTACAAGCAAAAAATTATAAAACCGTTTTGGCCATCGGTTTTCGGGTCGACAGTTCAAACAGACGGCCCCTTCTAACAACAAAAATTACAGGAAAAAACTGAATGTGTAAGGTCAATTAAGCAGTATCAAACGTGTTATGTCATTCGAGTGCATGACTCATTCGACCCAAAAACAGAACTGTTCTGGCCATCGGTTTTTGGGTTGACAGTTCAAACGAATGGCCCGTTTTCACAACACAAATTAAAAAATAATAATAATAATAATAAAATGACAAAAACCATTGAAAGGGTCGATGGTTCGACTACTCGGGTCAATGGGTCGTTTACCGATTCAACGATTTTTGGCCAGGGACCGGGATTGAGGTAAAATGGAAGTAGTTGCCTGGACGATTCCCAATTAAAAAATAAAAAATTGACAGTTTGATCGTCCAGTTCGAACGGACAGCCCATTCTAGCAACGAAAATTACAGGAAAAAAATTGAGTGTGTGAGGTCTATTAAGTAGTACCATACGTGTTATATCATTCGAGCATGTGACTCATACGACCCAAAAATGGAACCGTTCTAGCCACCAGTTTTCGGGTCAAGGGTTCGACCATCCAGTTCGAACGGGCAGCCCGTTCTAACAACAAAAATTAAAAAATAGAAGAAAAACAACCAAAAACCATTGAACGGGTCGATGGTTCGACTGCTCGAGTCAATGGGTCGTTGATCGATTCAATAGTTTTTTGCCAAGGACCGCGATTGGGATAAAACGGAACCAATTGCTTGGACGGTACCCAATAAAAAAATAAAAAATGGTCAAAGCCATTGAACAAGTCGACAATTCGACCGCCCAAGTCAATGAGTCATTGATCGATTCAATGGTTTTTGGTTCCTGGGCCAAAATGTTTAGCTCCACCAGTTTTCGGGTCAAGGGTTCGACCATCCAGTTCGAACGGGCAGCCCGTTCTAACAACAAAAATTAAAAAATAGAAGAAAAACAACCGAAAACCATTGAACGGGTCGATGGTTTGACTGCTCGAGTCAATGGGTCGTTGATCGATTCAATAGTTTTTTGCCAAGGACCGCGATTGGGATAAAACGGAACCAATTGCTTGGACGGTACCCAATAAAAAAATAAAAAATGGTCAAAGCCATTGAACAAGTCGACAATTCGACCGCCCAAGTCAATGAGTCATTGATCGATTCAATGGTTTTTGGTTCCTGGGCCAAAATGTTTAGCTCCATCTCAAAGCGGAACTTTGGACTCGATTTTCTGATTTTTTTCCTTGGCTTTTCCAGTTTGGTAGATTTACCACCAATTTTTTTTTTGTGTTTAAGGTCACTTTGGATTTATCTTTCAAGGTTTTGGAATCCCTTGCAATGTCCAGCTTTCCCATGGCCATGACTACAAAGCTATTTCGTCTAATTATTGACATCTAGAAAAAACGACCCGGAAACGGAACCCTTCTGGCCACTAGTTTCTAGGTTGACGGTTCAACCGTCTGATTCGAACGGATGGCCTATTCTAACATAAAAAATTTAAAAAAAAAATTTAAAAATTTAAAAAATAAAAAATGGCCAAAACCGTTGAATGGGTCAACGGGTCGACCACCCGAGTCAACAGGTCATTGACCGATTCAACGATTTTTGGCCAAGGGCTTGGTTTGGGGTAAAATGATACCGATTGCCTGGGCGGTTCTCGCGCCGAACAATCCTATTGTCTGGGTCAATTGGGAGTTCTTGATGTGACACAAAGGACAACTATGATGTAGAACTCAAAAACTATCACTATATGATCGTATTCTTTTATATGAGATACTTTGATGAAGCAATATTTAAAAAACGAGCATATGTTGATATCTTTTAAGTCTTTATATGAGTTTCAAGACTTGAGTATTGATAATCACAAGTTTCTTATTAAGAAATCATTGTCTTTTATAGTGTAACAAATAAAAATGTTGCAATTTCATTACAGCCCCTGCGAGACAGGGGCCCCTCCGCTAGTATTATTCAAATATGATTTTTTTGTTTTTTTTTTTTGTAATTTTCAGAATTAATGATAAATAATGGTTAATTACATTTTGTTATGATATAGCCCTAAGGACTGAATATATTCTTAATATATGGCTGATCTATCATTTTTAGAATTAAAAATGAATATTAATTATTTATCTTTTATTGTGATTTTTCCATAAACACTGAATATATTCTTAATATATGGCTAATCTATCACTTCCATAGATCATTTGGCTTTTTTTATTCAAATTTGAATAATGATTTTGAAATGTGGATCATGAATAAATATGGCATTTGTATTGAATAAATATGAATATGCTTTCTAATTTATTTTTATGGTTTACGTGAATTATGATAGTTAAATTAATTAGATCACTTGAAAGCATTGGTCTCTTGGCTCTTCATCTCTTGGATATTTAAATTTGAAATTTCATCTATTGAGTCTTTGATATGGCACCTAAAAGGGAAAAAAAAACTAAAATATTGGATGGAGATATGGTACAAGAATAAATAATAATAGGCTTCATATCAAATGTAACTTTTGTGGACAGATTATGAAAGACAGTAGTGTAACCCGTCTTAAACATCACTTGGCTAGAGGGTATCCAAACATTTCGGATTGTCCAAAGTGCCCAATGAAAATTTCCAAGGCATTGAAAGAACATCTCAAAGAACAAAAAATGTTGAAACAAAAACAAAGAGAGAAAAAAATGTTAAAAAAAACATTTAGGCCCAAAAGGGATGATGAGTGTGAGGAAGAAGAAAAAGACGATGAAGAAATGTCTCAATATGTTAACATTAATGATGATAATAATGATGATGATGATGATGATGATGATGATGCAGAGCAAAGGGCATTTAATATGGGTAGACATACATTATGAGCTTCTCAACGGAAACAAGAACAATTGCAAAGATTCCATAGCATTAGGCCCCAATTTAGAGAATCACAACATCAAGATGGGGATTCTTCACAACCACAATTATCTAAAAGCAAGAGTTGTATCTTTTGAGCAAAGAGTTGGAACAAGCATTTAACATATTTAAGCCCTCTAAATCCAAAAAATCCTTAAAAAGTGACTCTTAATATAGAAGAGATTGACAATTTTTTGTATAGAGACAGAGATGCTAGACAAAAAAGTTTAAGTGTTATGACCATGGATCTGGAAATGATGCTAAAAGAGCTATTTCAAAGTTTTTTCTATACAATCATATCCCTGCAAATGCAGCAACATCTCTGTATTATAAAATCATGATAGATGAAATTGTAAAAGCAAAAAAATGTGTACAGGGGCTTATACCTTATGAAATTATGGGGAGATTCCTATATGAGAAAGTTAAAGAGTTGAAAAGCCATTTCAAAACATTCTTCCAAAAAACTGATATATATGGGCTTAATGTTATGTGTGATGGTTGGACAAGACCAACTAGATTGTCAATCATCAATTTTATGATGTATTGTAATGGGCAAACAATGTTTAATAAATCCATCAATGCATTTAGTGATCAACATAATGCACAATTTTTGTTTAACTTTATAAATACAGTGGTTGATGAAATTGGTGCAAAAAATGTGATTCAAATTGTGATTGATAATGTAAGTGCTTATAAAGCAACTGGCAAAATGTTAAAACAAAAAAGAAGGCACTTGTATTGGATACCGTGTGCAATTCATTGCTTTGATTTAATATTACAAGACATCACTAAAGTTTCTATAGTGTTCAATCATTGAAAGGGAAAAAACGATTACTAATTTCATTTATAATCACTCAATTCTCAACTTGATGAGGAGTTTCACAAATAATAAAGAGTTAATACGTCTAGGGCCAACTTGCTTTGCTACTCACTATATTGTTCTTGAAAGTACGAATTATCAAAAGACAGCATTGAAACGCATGGTTGATTCACATGAATGGAAATCACTACCACAAGCAGGAACAAAAAAAGGACAATGTTGTCTTTTGAGAATGGAAATCACATCTGGCTTCAGCCTTGTAATGACAATATGATTCACATCAACAATATGCTTTGATGGCTGAGCCCCTTGTAAAAATGCTTTGAATTGTTGATGGTGAAAAAAGAACAATAATGGGAATTGTATACGAGGCAATGCGTAGAGTGAAAAAGATGATTGAAGTGAAATTTCCAAATTCAAATAAGCACATCCTGGACATTATAAACAAGAGGTGGAATAAACAGGGTTTTTTTATTTTATGTAATTATATCATTAACTTCCAATATTTTATATTTGTATACTAATTGCTAAATGAGTATTTATGATGTCAATTAACAATATTATTTTCTTCTTAAATTTCAGCATATTATTTAAATCCAACTTTTCAATATGATCATGATCTTGCTGTGAATGAGGATTTATTGTCATCTTTGAAAAAAGTCGTTACAAGGCTGAAGCTAGATGAAACCAAAGTTGTCATTGCCTTACAATAAGTAAAAGTGTAATTGTGTAAGTTGATAAATCATATAATAATATATTTTAATAATATGATACTAATATCTACTATTTTCAATTAAGGCAAAAATATTTCGTGAAGCATTAAGTAGCTTTGCAAATCCCGTGGCCATTAAAGAAAGAACAAGAGCTGCCCCAGGTAAATTAAAATTTTGCTATATTCTTGATTTTTCTATTCTTTAATGGTAAATTATCAAGTTGTTAACTAATTAGTTTTATTTTTAATATTATACATCCTATATTTATATTAAAATGTATATATTTTTTTGTTTTTTCAATTGAATGGTGGTTGATTTATGGCCAAGATGCCTCGCATCTTCGTAAAATAGCAATAAGAGTACCTTCGGCCTTATTCATAGTGGTTGTGCATGAAACTAGAGTACCTTCGGCCTTATTCATACAAAGCAAAGGAATCGTCTATCCTATGATACTTTGGAGCAGTTCGTATATGTCCACTATAACATGAGATTGAGGGTTAGACACCTCATCAGAAATAGAAGACATCTAGAAGGTTACTTCAACCCAATTGATCTTGATGATATATATGATGAAGAAGATTCAGTGATATTTTGGTTAAAAGATATTAAAAAAGAAACAAGAGTCTTAGATGAATTAGCCAATCCTCCAAGACTTGATCCATATATTGCAAATCAAATGGGGATAAATGTTAATGACTATGTTAGAGAACAGAATGATGACAGTGGGACTAGTAATGGTAATGAATTTGCTACTGATGGTGATGGTGATGGTGATGGTGATGGTGATGGTAGTATAAGATCTAATTCTGGCTATGAATATGATAGAGGTGGCTATGATAAAACAAGTGGTCACAATGAAGGTGATGCTACTGGTACTTTTGTCAAATATACACCACCTATGGATAATTCAATGTCACATAATCGAAAGCAATACCGTTCAAGTCACAGAGACATGCAATTAATGGATAATTCTAGTTATGGTTCTTATGGTTATGGAAGATCAGATGAATGGAACCAACATTATGGAAGATCCATGGAAAGTAATGAGATGATGCTTGGATTAAGTAGCATGAGTTTGAGTTCAGCTTCTAATTATGGATACAACTCTCAGTATGGATGAGTCATATGGCATGAGTCGTACAACTACAACCCCTAGAACTACAACGAATTCTTGGCTTTTTGGTAGTTTTGTTGAAGGATATGAATCAAATTATCACACTGAGCATTGTTATCAACAATGTTGTAATAGGGAGCAATTTGAACATTTTAGACAAATATATACAATGTCATACACTAATAGAACGAGTTAGGGCGAATATTGCCCTTTGGTTAAATATCAACACAATGTAAATTAAACAATTATGAGCCTGCAAGAAACTCCCTATGGTACTAAATTATTGGTTATCATCACATGATTTCAGATATATAAGTAAATAACTTATCAAATAATTAATTTTTATTATGATTTTAATATTTATTTATTAATTATTTTTGAATTGTATGTTATGTAGGTTATTAACGGACATCATCATTCATGAAGGTATGTTTTACACTCCTATTACTAAATGTTTTTTCTTTAATTTTAGACATTATAATTTTGTGTTGAATTGTGTTGTATGTATTGAATTAAATTATTAAATATTGATGCGATTATAATATTAGTAAACATTATTTAGATGTTCACATATGTTAAGTATGATGTGATTCCTCATAAATTCTATTAAAATATATTAATTTAATGTATATATCTTAATAAAGCCTTATATTTAGTGTTATTGATGTATTTTTATGTTATATTGAAGTTTTTATAGTGTTCCTATGTATATCTTAATTTTTTTCCGATACGCATGCGTATCCAAAGCATATCTCAATACGTATCTTAAAATTGCCTTTCTGATACGCTAAGCGTATTCGATACTTTGAACCTTGGTAAGGCCCAACAACACTAACATAACCAATAACATAAAATAAAAAAGCCCACACGATTAATCACCCATTACAATACTCCCCCCATGTTGAGCATAGATGTCCATCAGCCCAACTTGCCAAGTAATCCATGAAATTTCACTAAAGGAAGTATCGAGGTGGACGTTTGAAAACTAGGGAAGATGGATGAGAGAATGCGAATGTTAGAAGCAGGTTTAGTATGCAAGTTTGTTGGTGTAGATTTAGAAGTTGAAAAGGTGGAATTCTAGGCGATGATAGAATTGGGAAAGGAGAAATTGATGAAAGTAAGAAAATTGAACAGAGGATTATTTCTGTTCATGTTCCATAGCAAGGAGTTGGTGGAGCACGTTGTAAGCCAAGAAGTGGTAAAGGAGAGAGAGCTCGACCTCTGTTTAAATTGGTGTTTATGGAGGCAGGAGCTCTGTTAACCTAGAGAAAACAAAGGGTTGTGTGGATCAACATGGCCAGAATCCCCCTACATCCATGGAGTATAGCCACTTTAGAGGCGATAAGAAATTATTGTGGGGAGTTCTTGCAGTTTGATGACAAGAATAAATCATGGGATAGGTTGTATTTGGCAAGAATATTAGTGGCAATGGAGGAAGTTGTAGACATCCCAAATCTTGTTAACTTGAAGTTTGCAAGTGAACTTTACGAATTAAGGCTACTAGCAAAGGGAGAAGACTTCACTTTTCTGAGTCGGAGAAGTAATGATGAACCTACCAGTCTAGTAAGCGAGCAGGGGAGGAGACAGCATTACCAACCGAAGCAAGGGAAGGAGACAGAGGAGGGGGAGTCAAATCAACAACCGAGAGAGGAAGAGGAAGGGGGAGAAAAACATTGAAGGGTAAAAGATAGATTCTACTTTGAGGAAAGGACAAGCTCAGCTAATGTGGCAAATGAAGCCATGATGGAGAAGGTAGCTGAAGGGCCGAACCAATTCCAAAAGAAAAATGAGGAGAAAAGCTTATGAAAGGGAGACGAGTGGGAGGAATTAATAGGTGGAGCCCATAGAAAATCGAGGAACACAAAAATCTCGCTCTATGAGCTTAGGCATGCAAAAAGGGGGGGTATAATTGGAAAAAAGAAGAACAAGTCCCAAAGCTTAAGGGGATCAAAGAGAATGTTGAGTTTTGGGCTGATATAACATGTTTTTCATTTACATAGCATAGTTAGGGAGTTATTGGGCCTTAGGGTCATTAGTTTATGTTTTAAGTTGAGAATGTTTTTAAGTTCTCACAAGTAGCCGACTTACTAAGCGCATACTTGTCTTTGTACTCTCTTTTATTTATGAGTATATAATCTAATGAAAGGGGCAGCCAGACCTAATTATGAGTTTCTCCCATTCTCTTCTATCTCTCCTCTCTCTTTCTCAGTCGAAACCTTTTCTTCTCTTTCTTTTCTTCTTTCTTTTACAGTTTTTATATCAAAACAGGTTGTCCTAACTCTTCTACTTGGTATCAAAGCAAGTTTAAAGCATAGTTGTCAAGGCATCACCTAGGTGCTAGGCACCCTTGGAGGCTCGCCTCACCTAACCGCCAAGTAGTTTTCTATAGCGTGTCATAAAAAACTTCTATATTCTTAAATTCTTTAGGTTATAATTATAAAATAGACATTTTTAGACTAAAATATTCATTCCATGTTTATATACCAATTTGTTTTTATTATTTTCTTATTTGTTAGGGTTTAATCAACACAAGCATTGCTAAAAACTTGTATTGAACTCTCAAAGTCTTCAAAACCTGAACCAATAAGCAAGGAAGAACATAAAATGTTGCCAATCAACACATTTTCTTATTTTCTTTATTAATTGTGTGTGTTTATATACTAATTTCTTCTTCTTCTTCTTCTTCTTCTTCCACCTTTTCTTTTCTTCTTTACCTATAACAGAAATAGGGGTCCAGCCCCTATATTTTTATATTTTCTTTTCTTTCTTCTTTTTCTTCTCATGAATATGTTAGAATATGTTGATTTTCTATATTTTAACATGAAGTTTATACTTTTCTTATGAAAACTATGGATATTTATTAAGGAAATTTGATTATGGAACCTAGGGAACTACCATAGGATACATGTTTTTACTTAAAAAAATCCACTGCCTAGGCGCCCACCTAGGCGACTAGGCGACAAGCGCCCCCCTGTGGCCTAGCCTCGCCTTGGCACATTGAAAACTATGGTTTAATGATTTCTTGAGCTGCTCCATCATGCAACGCTAGATCGACCAACCACATGACAAAGTAAAGGGTTGATTGAAAACTTCAGGTAAGCCCAATTTTTGGATTTTTTTTGTGGAATTGCAATCCCTTGCAGCTGGTCTAGGGTTTTACACCGAAATCAATAAGAATTGATGAAAGGGGGAGAGTCCTGTTTTAGTAGGACTCTTCAATTTTGACCTAGGAAATGGCACTCTAGTTTTTTAGGATTCCTTGAGGTTTTTTGAAAGGGGCGGTTCAAGCCCCAGCCTTTTTGGAGATCTTTGGAGGGAGTGACCAATGAATTAAAAGGTGCACCTAGGCGCACAGGCGAGGCGCAAAGGCGGCTCGTAGAATCAAGAATGAAATATGTTTGTTTTACATTACATTAGCTACTAAAACTAATGCAATTGAGTGAAAAAAAAAAAGAGATTAGAGGTTTTACATGCTTGAAAATGTTTTATATGTTTGATTTTATTTTTAACTTCTCATATTAATATGCTTTGCATCTTATGTTTATGTATTTTAATTTTAGATAATAGGTTTTTTAAATAAAACATTTATTTTAAAATTTAGGTTTATATTTTTTGTTAATATAATGTTTAATATTTTTTGATCTTTTTTTGACATTTTTTTTATTTTTTAGCATTTTGTTTTGTATTTTTACACATTGCTTCAAAAAGGTGTGCGCCTCCGCCTTGTGCCTTGCGCCTCAAGCGCAAATTGACCCCTGCACCTTGCGCTTTTAAAACACTGGGAGTGACAACCTCTTCTCTTTCTTCTCCTACTCCTACGAAAAACGGAATCTTTGGAGGAAGGGGTTTCTAGGGTTCCAAGTGGGTGTTTGAGGTTTCTAAAGGAGATAAATACCTTTCTTTTCATCTCAATTTGATTTTCTAATCTATTCTTGGAGTTATGGAGGGTTGTGGATTAAAAACAAATTTAAAGAGAAATGGGATCCAAGGGAGAAGGTGTTGGAGACCTCTTCGGGGTCAGAACCATCACTACAATCAAGTTGGATGGTATAAACTACTTAGAATGGTCACAATCTGCAAAGATGGCCATTGGTGCTCGTAGGAAATTGGGGTATTTCACCGATGAGGAAAAGAAACATAAAACTAACCATTCCCGATGGATACAGGAGAACTACATGGTGGTGACTCGGCTGTATAATTCCATGTTGCCCCATATAAGAGCTTTCTATGGGCTAACACAGCTAAGGAGATTTGGGATGGAGTAGCAGAAACATATTCACAGAATGAGAATGCTGCTAAAGCCTATCAGTTGAGAAACCAGGTGAAAGCTACTAGGCAGGGAGATAAGCTTGTTGCAGTAGCTGCAGTGAAGGACAAATTAGAGAGATATGGGCAATTTTTAAGTCAAAAAGATACAACCCATTCCAACTCATTATCAGGTGGACAGCAAGGTGTAGGTAGATCAAGAGGTAGTCATTCTATCTCATTTACACACAAGTAGTTCACATGCTACTGCAAATTGTGTATCCATTACTGTTAGACAGTTTTGTATGCCCTTAGCTTCAAT
Source organism: Nelumbo lutea (assembly GCF_056320005.1). Classification (NCBI taxonomy): domain Eukaryota; kingdom Viridiplantae; phylum Streptophyta; class Magnoliopsida; order Proteales; family Nelumbonaceae; genus Nelumbo; species Nelumbo lutea. The sequence goes on from NC_142686.1 coordinate 69,363,305, forward strand.
CAAAATTGATGTACTTTATGAGTTTATTGTAAATGAATAAAAGTACATATTTGATTCATGTTCCCTTGGTATGTTTTTGTGTAATACCCTTAAACTGGACACTTATTGAGACTCGTGTTAGTTTAGAATGTTCACAGCTAGTGGATCGGTCTGGGGAGACCTATCCTGACAAGTCTGACACTGTGGTGCCACCAAGTCGGTTGGGGTGGCTTGTCTCAACTACCGGGGTGAGACCTCAGGCACATACAATGTGGGATTAATTGAATCTTTGAACTGGACCAGATTTCCAGTATTGCCCTGGACCTTGGAGATTAATGGGAAAAACTGGAAAGTTACACCCGACCCCTAGACTCGATTATGATACTGCACTAGGTGTCGAATCAGCCTGTCTTTGATGTACCAATCAGTGAGATCCTTAGCGGGGGTCAAAACTTGGGTATGTTGGGACAATCCGAGAATTCATCTGAGTGGGTGATCATAGTGACAGGATCAGCCCCTTTGTCGGACAAAGGTAATGATTGGGGATGCGCTCTCACTGTTGGAAACCAAGATTGCCGGCAGTCGATTTCAACCGTTGAGATTTGTTTTGCAAAGTATATTTTTTATGAGATATAAAAGTACATACATTATGGTTTCTAAAATGTTTGCAAAAGGGTTTTAATTCCCGGGATCCATATAAGTGGAGAGTGCAACACTGTTCCTTGCAACTGAGGGAGAGGTCCTCTCTTGTCGGGCAGTGTATGATCATTAAGAGCTGAGAGGTTAAGTGTATGACCATTGAGGATAATACCTGATGGGCTAATCTTGCATCTGCCCACAGTCCCTCGGTGTTACAAGGTGGCTTGGCCCAAGGACCACTTAGGGTAAGTGTTGGGCCCATAGAGCCCATTTGATGGGATTCAGGGGGTGCACTGTCTTAACAGTGTATTCGACCAGGCCTTGTAACAAAGGTTGGGCCGAACCCATGTGGCTGATGTGTAGATCAATGCTTGGGTCCCACGCCATACAAGGAAACCCAACTGGGCAGCAGTTAGGAAGGTTGAGTGAGCACATAAGCTTAATGGGCCTAAAGCCCATTTCAAACTGGGCTATCTATTTAGTTAATTAAAGGGGCGAATTCTGAGATGGATTGGCAGATAGGATAGGGTCTTAATCCTATCCACTCAGAGAGTCCAGATCTGAATGTGATTCAGATCTAGAAACCTCCTAATGGGATTAGGATAAAGCTAATCTAATAATGCAGATAAGATAAGGGTTTAACCTTATCACTAAAAGAGAAGGCTGATCCAAATATGATTTGGATAAGCACCTCCTAATGGGATTAGGAGCTGATCTTTTCAAATTAACAAAAAGGAGGGGGAGGCAGCTTTGAGAGAGACCAAGAAATACATCAGATCATTTTTAGTGCTGAAATCAAAAATGTGATTCCCAGTTGAAGGAAGAGAAAAATTTTTGAAATTCGCCCCTTATTCCGCAATCTTTGGGCGTCCATGGGATGGATCTCTCATCCTTTCAATTACAAGGGGAGACCTCCCTGGTTTACAGGCTCAGGAACCTTAGAACATATGACCATCATTTTCACCTCATACCACCTCTGCTCTGGTAGAGATAAAGTTTCCACAACTGATGGATCACACGTTCCCATTGCTAAGAAAGGATCTGTCAGATAACAGATACCATTATCCTACCTTTTGTCCTTCATGTTCTTAGACTGAGCACTAATCTTTTATCTGTTAGTAGCTTAACAAAGAATTTGAATTGTTCTGTGATTTTTCCCCTAGTCATTGTATTTTACAAGATCTAGAATCAAAGAGGGCAATTGGGAGTGGTCGTGGGGTGAATGGAATCTATCTTCTTGATGCGCTTCCGAGTTAGTGGATCAAATTATGCTTTGGCATAATCGATCAAGACATTTGTTTTTTGCTTTTTTGCGTTTTCTGTTTCCAAAATTGTTCGAGTCTTATAGTTTGTTCTGTTTAGAGTGTAAGGGTTGTCAACTTGGAAAACATTGTAGATATTCCTTTAAAGCAAGTAATAAAAAGCATTCTTCTATTTTTTATATTGTTCATACTAATGTGTGGGGGCCATACCATGTTCATTCTATGGGTAGTTATCAGTATTTTCTTCTGTTTGTGGATGATTATTCTCGGTAGTCTTGGATATATCTGATGAGATCCGGTGATGAGATAGTCTTTAGTTCAACAATTCCATCAAATGGTGCTAACACAGTTTGAAGTATGAGTGAAAGTGTCTAGATCAGACAATGCTAGGGAATACTTTAAAAAAAAAACTAGCATCATACCTATTGGAGCATGGAGTTATCCATCAAAGCAGTTGTACATATACTCCACAACAAAATGGTGTAACAGAAAAGAAGAACAGACATATCGTGGAAGTAATAAGAAGCATGATGTTGACCTCTACAATTCCAATTCGTTTTTGGGGTGATGCAGTTCTTACAACAGTATTCTTGATTAACCAGGTGCCTTCTCGTGTTCTTGGATAGAGCACTCCGTTCAGCCTTCTTTTTCCTGAGGGGGAAACATTCCATATTCCTCTAAGGGTGTTTGGATGTGTATGCTTTGTCCATGTTCTTAGTCCTCACCACTCAAAATTGGATCCTAAGGCGAAGAAGTGTGTTTTCCTTGGGTATGCAGGAAATCAGAAGGGATATCGTTGTTATGATCCAATCTCCGGAAGTCGATATGTTACTATGAATATCACCTTTTTTGGGTCCACACCTTTTTTCTCGGGGATTCTTCTCAAGGGGAGTGTTTTGGAGAAAGAAGTGAACAATCTATACCACTTCCTATTCCAACTCCTTTGTCTACTCTAGTGTCTAAGGTACCTATCTCACCCACTTTGCCACCTCCATTGTGTCCTCTCTCTTAGTGTTTTACACGATAGTGCCTACGACAACACAGGGAGGTTGGCTCTGTTAGACAGTGTATGCCCTTAGCTCCAATCAGATTGATATACTTTTGACATTTATCGTAAATGAATAAAGTGCATAATTGATTCATGTTATTATAATGTGTTTCTGTGTAATGCCCTTAAACTGGACACTTATGAGACTCGTGTTAGTTTAGAATCTTCACAACTGTTGGATAGACCTGGAGAGGTTTATCCTGCCAAGGTTGACATTAATGTGCTGCCAAGCCGGTTGGGCGGCTTGTCTCTGCTGCCAGGGTGAGACCTAAAGCATATGTAGTGTGGATTTATTTGAAACCTTGAACCGAACCATTTTCTAGTTATGCCCTGGACCTTGGAGACAGATGGGCAAAACTGAAAATTTATACCTAACCCCTAGACTCGATTATAGTACTACACTAGGTGTTAGATTGAGCTGTCTTTGATATGCCAATCAATAAGATCCTTAGAGGGGGTCAAGACCTGGGTATGTTGGGGCAATCCGAGAATTCACCTGAGTCGGTGATCATAGTGACAAGATCAGCCCCTTTGTCGGACAAAGTGAATGATCGGGAAATGCACTCTCTTATGGAAACCTAAACTGTCGGCAATTGATTTCAAACTTGTTGAGATTTGTTTTGCAAAATATATTTATATAGAGATATACATATATATTATGGTTTCACAAAATGTTTGCAAAAGGTTTTAATTCTCGGAATCCATGTGAGTAGGGAGTGCAACACTTTACCTTGCAACCGATGGAGAGGTCCTCTCTTGTCGGGTAGTGTATAATCATTAAGGGCTGAGAAATTAAGCATAAGACCATTTAGGGATAATAAACCTGATGGGCCTAAAGTGTAAGATCAGTTAAGTGTAAGATCATTAATGGGCCTAAAGCCCATTTCGAACTAGGTTAATTGGATTAATTAAATAGGGGTGAATCTGGGTATGGATCACAGATAAGGATAAGAGGATAACTCTTATCCACTTAAAGAGTCCAAATCCAAATAAAGATTTGGATTAGGAAACTTCTATTTGGATTAGGATAAACTGATCCTAATCTACAAATAAGATAAGAGATAAACCTTATCACTTAAAGAGTCCATTTCCAAATAAAGATTTGGATCAAGAAAACTCCTAATCAGATTAGGAGGTTAACTCTTTAAGGATTATATAAAGGAGGAAGGTGAACTGGAAAAAGGTTACACAGTTTGACAACTTTATGCATCCAGTTCTCGCCCCCTCTGCTCTTGTCGCCCTACCCTGTTCGATCTCTAGTTCTTGGAGTGATCAAGATTGGATCTTGATATTGATTCTTGCTGGAAGAGTCAATCTTGAAGGTGTGCTCACATCCTTACCGGATTCTTGCTGAAGAATTGAGGTTCTTGCTGAAGAATATCCTTGTTGATCTTGCCTCACCCTAAGTTGTGTTATCTTCGGTGGAGGAAGGATTCGGTACCCTCTTTGGGCATGAACAACTACGTTGGAACGAGCTTTTTGCATGGATTCTGTATCAGGTATTCCTCTCCCTAATCTTGGTTTTAGATTTGGTCCGGTTTGTTTCAAGAATGAACCTTGAAAATTGCAGTTTTTCTATATCAAGGAATAGGATTCCCAGATGGGAGAAAGAAATTTTTGAAATTTCGCCCAGTCACCCTGCATGGTTCGGCCATTCATATGATGGATCTCCCATCCCTTCAGATTCCACAGTAGAGGAACCCATGTCACTCCCTATCAACTCTTCAAAGATTCCAAGTTCAATTGACACAGACCCAGGTATGCCTCATGTTCCCCCTAAGGGTTTCGTTCCTATTGATACTACTACCCCTGCTCTTAACACCATTGCAAATGACCTTGATCTCCCTATTGCCCTCATAAAAGAAAAAAGGAAGTGCACTACTCATTGCATCTCACACTATCTTTCCTATAGTGGATTATCCCCTTCCTATCGGGCCTTCCTTTCCTCCCTTGGCTCAATGTCTATACCCAAGAGTGTCAATGAGGCTCTCTCCAAACCTGAGTGGAAGACCGCTATGCAGGAGGAAATGAAAGCATTGATTAAAAATCAGACATGAGAGATTGTTGATTTACCTAATGGCAAGGAGATAGTTGGATGCAGATGAGTTTATACAGTGAAGTATAAGGTTGACGGGAGTAAAGAAAAGTACAAGGAGAGGTTGGTTGCACAAGGGTATACTCAGACTTATGGCATAGATTACTTGGAAACTTTTGCACCAGTTGCAAAAGGTTATATTCTTGGTCACTCTTCCAACATGACGTGAAGAATGCTTTTCTCAATGGGGACTTGAAGGAGGTGGTGTATATGGACCTTCCAGTTGGCTTCTACAATAATGTGGAAAAAGGAAATGTATGCAGGTTGAAGAAGTCTCTATATGGTTTAAAGCAATCACCTAGAGCTTGGTTTGATAGGTTTAGAAGTGCATTGGTTGTATTTGGCTATACTCAAACTCAATTTGATCATACTCATTTTGTGAAGAGGAGGGGGTCACTAGTGTCAGTTTTGATAGTGTATGTGGATGACATTGTAGTCACAGAAAATTATTTGAGTGAGATTGATACCCTAAAGAAGAATCTTCACAAAGAGTTTGAGATTAGGGATCTTGGGGAGCTGAAGTACTTTCTGGGCATTGAAGTGGTGAGATCCAAGCATGGGATCTTCATATTACAGAGGAAGTATAATCTAGATCTACTACAGGAGACAAGAAAACTTGGGGCAAGGGCAGTTGATACACCTATTGATCAAAACCACAGGACAAATGCTTCAGAGGGTAAACTAGTGAAGGATGTCGAAAGATATCAGAGGTTAGTGGGGCGGTTTCTATACTTATGTATGACACGACCAAACATCTCTTCTGCAGTGAATGGTGAGTCAATACATGCATGCCCCACGAGTTCAGCATAGGGAGACTATTTACAGAATACTTTCCTATTTAAAGAGACACACAGTTATAGGCATATTGTTTGTTGACCATGGACAATTGAAGTTAGAGGCTTACATAGATGTTGATTGAGCAGGATGTTAGATGACAGGAGATCTACATCAAAAGTTTGTACTCTTGTTGGAAGTAATTTAGTTTCATGGAAGAGTAAGAAATAGACAGTTGTGGCAAGGTCAAGTGCAAAAGTTGAATACAAAACCATGGCACATGATGTTTCAAAGCTCCTCTGGATCCGTTCCTTGTTAGGGGAGATTGGAGTTGAGGCTGAAAAACCTATGATGCTATATTGTGACAATCAAGTAGCAATTAACATTGCCCACAATCCAGTTCAGCATGATAGGACGAAGCATATATAAGTAGATAGACACTTTATAAGGGAAAGGGCAACATCCAGAGAAGTTTGCTTGCCATATGTTGCATCTGACTTGAAGCTTGCTAATGTTCTTACAAAAGGAATTGCAAGAAACAAGCTGGAGCATGATCTACACAAGTTGGGAATGTGTGATATTTATTCCCAACTTGAAGGGGAGTGTTGAATTTTGGCCTGATAATATATGTTTTATATTTACATAGCATAGTTAGGGAGTTATTGGGCATTAGGCCCATGTTTATGTTTTAAGTTAAGAATGTTTTTAAGTTCTTACAAGTAGCCGACTTACTAAGGGCATACTTGTCTTTGTACTCTCTTTTATTTATGAGTATATAATCTAATGAAATGGGCGACCAAACCAAATTATGAGCTTCTCCCATTCTCTTCTATCTCTCTTCTCTCTCTTTCTCAGTTGAAACCTTTTTCTTCTCTTTCTTTTCTTCTTTCTTTTATAGTTTTTATATCAAAACAGGTTGTCCAAACTTGTCTACTAAGAAAATTAGGGAGGGATGAGTGGGTTTGGGTAATAACAAAGTATGGGAATGATGGAAAAGTGACAAAAGAGGTAAGAGAAGGGAGGAGGAAGAAAAAAGAGATCAGGGCCTCTACGCAACTCACAGAACCAGAGATTCCAAGGGAGGAGGTTTCAACTCAAGGAGAAGGGGAGGAAAGCCACAACGACCCAAAAAAGATGAATGCAAGCTAATCGGAGCAAGTGTTGCACTTATTACATCCAGACGAAAGCCAAGACAGAGTTTATGTTCTCTCTAGAGTCAAGGCTGCAACGACGAACACAGAAGTATCAGCAAAACAAATAGAGATAACAACCTAGTCTAAAGTCTTCACAACAGCAAACAAACCGAGAGAGGTAAGCTCCATTGCCTCCCCTTCCTCTACTCTTATCGAGTCGAGTGAAGAAGAAGGTGCAATCGAAAGGAAGAAGACTGGGGCTGGTGAAAGAAGAGGAAGTGAGGAGAAGAAGGAAGCGGTAGGGGGAGACAAAGGAAACCTGAACGTAGAACAAGGTGTATAATAGAAGGAGGTTTTCGGGGTTAGGCCAGGAGATAGAGGAGGAGCAGGAGCTATCAGCAGGGGTGGGGAACTCAATAGGAGGGACAAGAAAGGTGAGTAGTGAAAAGGAAGCAGAAGGGGCGACTGAGAAAGGAAGCAATGAGATAATTGTAAAAAGGAAGTTGGACCTGAATAGGATAGTCGATAGAGAAGTTACATTGGGAAAATCTCTCAGGCTGTTCTTTTGGGGAGGAGAGGATTTTGCCAAAATTGCTTTCGAACAATTTGAAAAAAAAAATCAAAAACAAAACAAGAAGGGAGAGACAAAAAGAGAGAAGAAAGCAAGTTGGAACATAGAGGGGGGGAGGAGGACCAAGCTGCAACTGTAGAGTGAGGGGCACTATTGATGTGTAGCCAAGAGGGGAGAGGACGAAGCTCTTAAGTTGGACGTTATGGGTTTTAAGGGAGAGAAATCAAAGGTTTCTGTTGAGCAATCTCATAAGAAAGCAGAAACCTGATGTAGTTCTCTTGCAAGAATGAAGGTGGAATCTTTTGATGTGTTTCGGATGAATGAGATCTGGGGGAGGGATGGTGGGGGGTGGGTGGAGTTGAATGAGGTGGAGTTGACAAGAGGTTTGGTCATCTTGTGCGACCCAAGGGTCTTTAGGAAAGTAGGGGAGTGTTCTAGGAGTCATCCTATATCAGTTTGTAATGTGAATCATTTTCAGTCTGGACTGATGCTTTTGATGTATGTTTGTAGTGGGGTCATCTTGACACCTGAACAGATTATACCTGCTTTTAATTTTAATAAAATTTTTATTCATTACTCTTCAAAAAAAAGGCTCACCTAAGACAATTCTCTCTCACAAAATGCTTGCCAACCTCAATATGTTTGGTTTTGTCATGCTGTATTGGATTATTAGCAATATCTATTGCAATCTTGTTGTCATGGTACACAGCTTGAAAGGACTAGCAATCCTTATCGCCAATTTGGTGAGTACTAAGTAGAGTCTTGAGCCACAACAATTTTGCAACACCATGGGCCATTACCCTACACTCAGCTTCTGCACTTGATCTTACAACAACACTTTGCTTCTTACTTCTCCAAGTAAGCAAGTTCCTTTGACACCTAAAAAACTCTTCTGCAATCTGCAGCACCTTAAACCCTCAATCCAAGGTTAAACTAGAACCATCTAATCAGTTCTCCTTCTAAATCTGTCCTAGACTCCCTATTAGCTGAATGGCTACTGACTTTGAATAAAGTCTAGTAGAGCATAACTGCATACACAGGGTCTGAAACTTACCTTCCTTAAACCCAAAGGAAAACCCAAGATACAGGTCCCTTGTGAGTTGCAATCAGACCTAGCTGTTCTTGACCAATAAAAAAAAAAGAAGTGGAAGAAAGAAAGAGGAGATGAAAAAAAAATAAACAGCTTGTCAAATCAATCAGAAACCAGTCTTCAATGCTCTAATACCATGTTTGCAAAGCTGCAATGGAGTTTAGAGCAGAGAGGAGAGAAAAAAGGAGAGAAGAAAGAGATAATGGGTGGTTGATGATTTCAACCCGGCCTCAATAGTGATATTTATATTAAGATAATAATGTTACATGAAAGTACACTTATACCCCTGACTAGTGATACCATTTGACTAATAACAAAAAGAACCAAATCAGGCCCAATAACTTTAGGCCCAACAATACTAACATAACCAATAACATAAAATAAAAAGCTCACACAACTAATCATTCATTACAACACACAGAACTAGTTCATGTGTACCATTAGATGTAATATCAAGAGGGAAACTTGTGGGATTAAGGTAATAGTGACTGTGATTGTGGATGGGGAAGAGAAAACAGCAGATATTTTCAACCAGCTGGAAGAGGAGGAGAGAAGGGGGTCTGTTCTTGATTCCCATAGGGATCCAGTAGAAGTGGAGGAAACGAGGGAGTTGAATAGAGATAGGGGTAGCTTGATTGTTGAGACGGCTGAGGTGAATAAGGCATCACAGTTCTTGCTAAGTATTTGATCTTGTCCTCTATCACTTTCAGAGTTAAATCAAAGAGCATGAGAGGCAAGGGTAAATGAGGTAGAGGAACCGCTGCAATTGGTTTTGATTTTGCTATGGGCACATGGGTGTGGGTCAACAGACATTGTAACAGTGTGGCCAATTTGTTGTGAGGTCCAAATTTGGTTGGGCCACAAAGCCGATTTGGTGGCAGTGAGTTGGCTTTGCTTTTTAGCATAGGCACAGTTCAGAGTTTTGTTCTTGTTCTTTCTTTGGTGATTTCTTATTACTTGTCCCGTATTCTTCTTTTTTCATTTACTAACATTTACTTTTACTATCCAGGAAAACAGTTAAGTTAAAAGTGTACCTGACAAAGGTATCTTTCGGAATAACATCCTCCATTCTACTGTGACAGACAGGAAATAGCTTAACAAGCATTCTCTGCAAATAATGCCAAGGAAGAATGAGGAATTGGTTGAAAATCAATTAGCCAACTCTAATTATTATTGCAGCCAAAAGGACAAGATCAAAAAGAACAATGATGACCAGATGAAATTGAAAATGATAAATTTCATATGAACTTATAATGATGTTTTACCATGAAAAGAATAAAATACAATTATGATATCAAGACACCAGAACATACTAAGCCCATTTGTGAAAAAGCAACAAAATATAACACCAGTGCGAATAATAAATATGGAATGGGTATTTCTAGGGTCAAAGGTTGTTAGTTTCAGAAGTTCTTTCACATCTTAACAATGAAGATGAAAGTCTTATGTTTATTCACTACTCACTAGTCCCTAGTTGCCCCTTTTTAAGATCTGAGCATCTTAGAGATATAAGTATTGCCGAATTGATAAAGCAGCATTCTAATTATGATTGTATGTGGTTGGTTATTTTCAGAATAAAGAAAAAAAAACAGTAAAAACAACTGTGCCAAAATTGAGTTCTAGAAGTCATATTAAGTTACAAAAGAATCACATTGAATTGCATGAGTTACATGATTCATAATGGAAAAAACATGATTCAAGTTCATTTGGGATTCTATACACTGCATTGCACAATTTTAATAATGTTGTATGCATAAGGACCGATAGGTTAGGAGGGGTTGCACATGCCAATATCCAGACAGAAGCACTTCTGCATTTCCCACATTCTGGTCAAAACAATTCAGGTTTGATATGGAAACCATTTCTATGGGATCTGAAACATGGGTACTATTTCAAATTCACATGATGAGTTAGAATGAGCATTATTAATTGCTTTCTGGAATCTACTGTTCCATACCCATAGCTTCTTATTCTTTGGCTGCCTGAACATTTATGCAAAATAATGCTCAAAATTCAAATAATACAAAGTGAATGAAATTCAAGGCTTTACCGCCTTTCCCTCACTTAAAATACAGCAACCGAGTTCATTGTCAAAATCAAAACTAATGCTTGACACAAGTTCATAGCCCTAAGAACTACCTAGCTTATAATTCATTGAAAAATGCACAAATAATAATGGACAAACCAAACAAACATAAACCAAGTAATTGCAGTCTTGCAGAGCCCTAATGTACTAAGAAAAATGGATTGAAAAAAAAAATGGAAAACATGTATGCAAAAGAAACTGAGTATATTTTGCATACATGTTCAGGCAGTCAAAGAATAAGAAGCTATGAGTATGGAACAGTAGATTCTAGAAAGGAATTAATAATGCTCATACTGCCTTATCATGTTAAATTGAAATAATGATCTCATGTTTCAGATCCCATACAAATGAACAAAAGGGACTTGGTGAATGCTTTTACCTCATTTGGATGGACTAATCTATCCAAAAGCAAGGAAGTATTCTCTAGAGCAACAGTCTGAATGTCCATTCCATAAACACAGCCATTTCCTGAATCATCAGCAACTAACTTAAGCATTGCCAAGGTATCATAACCATTGCCACAGGTAGCATCCACTACTGTGTCCCCTTTTTGAACAAAATGTTTCCATATCCTAGTGAATCATGGAAATACAAAATGAGTGAAACATACCAAAGTTTCTGAAATAAATTCTAAGGAAAAAAAAACACTAGCAGTGACAAGAAGGTAAGTCTCAACAACGTGAGGAATTGTATACACACATCCCGATACTTACAATTTGAAACAGGTATTAGTTGTTTGCTCCACCGATAAACAAATTGTGGGATTTTTTTTCATTTTTAAGGTACTTGAGCAAATTGGTAATATCTTTAACGTTAGAGCATAAGGATTATCTAAAAGTATCATATTGCTAGACCCCAGGTGGGTAGGCCACAAGGACAATATGCCATTTTCATTATTTCTAACAAAATTTATAAAAGATCTACAGTGAAATCCGTTTTCAAATTTCAACTGACTTCCACATGAACATTTAGAAGATAGCAGAAATGAACAATTGAAGTACATAGAGTGAGAATCCATAAAGTAAACAAGAAATAAGTATACAGGAATTGCAGTGTTAACAAAATGAACTTCTTAACAGCATTTCCACATGAACAGTAAATATAGAGAACTCAGGAGTCTGGTACAAAATACCTACGAGTGAGCAACTTCAGTGGCCTTCTTCTTGCCCGATATGTAACCAATCAAAGCATCCTCCAATCCTGAACCATCTTATAAAAGATTACTAGGTTTAATCACAATACAGATGAAAAATAAAATTTTAACAAAATCAAAATTAATGCTTGATACAAGTTCGTAGCTCTAAGAACTACCTAGCTTATAATTGATTGAACAATGCACAGATAATAAAGGACGAACCAAACGAACATGAACAAAGTATTCGCAGTCACGAAGAGCTCTAATGTACTAAGAAAAATGGAACGAAGAAACTGGAAAACTTAAGATACCTGGAAAAGGGAACGTATTATCAACAGAGTTCACTGATAGATTATTAGAATTCGGCCCAGCTTGTTGGACTCCATCGATTGATTTGTTAAAGAAAGAAACAGCTTTAGGGTTTATCTTCAATGGCGATGTAAAGGAGCAATTTCTTCGCAAGGAAAACAAGGTCCGACTGAGAATTATGGAATTATCACAAAGAAAATGATGGGACGTAAACCGGAGAGACAAAAACATCTCGCCTACGTGCTGTGACCTGAGAAGAAGAAAAAACAGAACGGTTGTTTCCCCCGATGTACAAAGTTCAAGGTTTTACCGCCCTTCCCCCACTTAAAATGCAGGGACTACGCGCCAACCGCGACGAGCCCGGATCTGCTCCTCACAGCCTAGCGCCTCAAAAGCTCCTCGCAAAATGTGAATTCTATATACGAGTGGAGGAGCTCAACAGTCGTTAGGCCTCCATTCCGTTAGTCCCCCTCCCCCCTCCACACCCAAGTCTTATTTGTCACTTTCTATTTATGTGTATTCCCGCTTAAAGCCCTTGCCTCACTTCTTTTCTCTACGACAACGTAAGAATGAAACCCTAATGCCCTCCATCGGTTGTCATGTTTTCTCCAACGGCTGGCGATTTTACCGATGAGAATAGATTCTGACAACACCCCCCTACGGTCATCGATGAAATGAGACTCCAACAATTTTGCTTATTTCTCCTTTATTGCCCAAACTCTCATCCCTGTTCAACTACAACATTAGTCCATTCAGCATCTGCACCTATGCTGAATTCAACAACCTACAACTCTTGTTCTTGTCGAGATAGTAGTTCTCATATGGAAATAGAACCTCATGTGAATCCTTAACCTGCTACTCAAGGAGATTCCATGTATCCACCATCTTCTATGCTTAAGTGCAATAGTAATATGTTAGCAGACCAAGCAGTGGTTTCAACTAAAACGACTGCCTTTGCATTTGAGACCACAAGATTTACTAATCAGGGACTATCAAAGGGACAACATGCCTATTATTTGAAGCAACGTGAAAGGTTAGCTGATGGAAATGCTGACCATGTAAAAGCACCTTCCCATATGGATGATAAAATAGCTAAAGACTTCATACCAGGTTTCTGATATACAATCACATGATCCATCAACCAAAAACACATCTTCAAATATGAAATAGGAGTCCTCTAAATTAGAAAAACCAAAGAAGGTTGTAAGTGGTAAGGGGACATCTAGCACTCGTAAAAAAAAAATTACCAACAGCTTGGAAAGATTGGGAATGGAGGAAGCAATGAGGTTTACAATGTCATCTCATCCAATTGTACAATCTATGCCCTTAAAAGGATTAAGCTTAAAGGTCGTGATTATTCTATTGCATATGATTTTTTTTCCAGGAGATTCAATATCTAAAGAAGCTAAAGGGAAAGAAATACAACTTATCGACCATGAGATGCAGAACTTCTAACCATACACTGTGCCTCTCAATTAAGTATGAGGTTAATGCAGTAGTCATGAATAACAGTTATACATTAGAAAAGATTTTGCTACTAAGTCCCTTCCAGCTTGTCATCAAACCTATAGAAAAAACCCAAGAGAAAGTTGATAACCCAAGAGTAGTTGTTCATGAACTAGTAATTATGCAACGCTAAGAAGATGAACAAAGGCTTAGCAGTTGTTCATGAACTAGTAAAAAATACAATCTATATGCAAACTAATTATTCATAACGTCAATAATAGTCATTCAAACTAAGAGAGATTATAGTTGATGTAACCGTTTCTGGTCATGTACCAATTTTTTGTGATGTATAAATTTTTTTTGGCTAAGTACCTCGTTATTTGACCCGGTGGTGACGTGTCTTGGTGATGAGCTACTTGGTGGCGAACTCCCTGGTGGAGAACTACCCGGTGGAGAACTGCCTGGTGGCGAGCTCCCTGGTGGCGAACTGCTTGGTGGCGAGCTCCCTGGTGGTGAACTAACTGGTGGCGAGCTCCCTGGTGGTGAACTAACCGGTGGCGAGCTCCCTAGTGGAGAGCTACTTGGTGGCGAACTCCCTAGGGGAGAACTGCCTAGTGGCAAATTGCGTGGTGGTGAACTACTTGGTAGCGAACTACCTGGGGGAGAACTGCCTGGTGGACTCGTCATTTGACCTGCTCCTAGGCGGCCTGCAACTCAAAGGATGGTGGAGCTCTCTGGTGCAGCGCAACCCGACTGCCCTCTGCATGAGGTGATTTCCTCTCCTTTGTAGGCGGCGGGAGCTGAGGGACTTGCAAGAACTGAATCAGAGGACCCGGGGGTATTTTCCCGATGAGGACTCTCCGATGCCTAAGTTAGCGTTCTAATTACAGAGAGTTTGGAGAGAAATGAGAGAGCTAGAGAGCAGGGGTTACTATCCTTTTTCCCCCCTCTTGGCTTTGGGGGTCGGAGTCCTTATATAGTGGTGTCCTCGTGAGTTAGGTGGGTGAAAAGCCTTCAAACGGTAAAACTCATCATATCCCGTCAAAACCAGGGTACGGTGGTGAACTCCTCAAGTTTGTCAGGCTGGCACTTGTGTCAGGCGGCCAGGTCGGCACCTGGGCCAGGTTGTTAGGTCGGCGCCTGTGTTAGTTGGCGGGTTGGTGTCTGGGCCAGGTTGCCAAGCAGGAGATCTTCCTACGATAAGCCAAACTACTCTTCTGTACCGAGCTACCTTACAAGTGGTGAGCTGCCCGGGGGAGCTATGCCGAGCTGCTTGTGGCGAGCTTTGCCGAGCTGCCTGGCTCCTTGGTGACGAACTCCTTGGAGAGTTGCCTAGTTCATTGGCGAGCTCTTTGGTGAGCTACCGAGCTCCTTGGTGAGCTACCGAGCTCGCGGGGTAAGTCGTTGTGGTTCATCAGTGGGCGTCTTATGGGCAGCTAGGTCAGCCAGGTCGGATCATGTGCCAGGCTGATCCAGCCAGGTCGCACAGGCCGCGCAAGCCGTGCCAGGCCACGCAGGCCGCTCCAGGTCGTGCGCAGGCCGCGTCAGGTCGCGTGCAAGCCGCCCGTAGGCCACGTGCAGGTCACGCCAAGCCATGCCAAGTCGGCCAGACAGGTGCTCGGGTGTCCAAATTGGTAAGTTGTTGCTTGGGTGTTTGCCTAGTTGTCATGAGAGGTGCCACATGTCACAATTTCACTAGAGGGCTAAATCTGTCCTCATCAATAGTCACTCCAACTAGAAGTTTTGGCTTGATGAACCAAGTAAAAATCATAATAATTTGAATTGTTTGAAAGGAAAAGAAAAATGAAATGGGAAAAATCCTGAACTTGGTAATGGTCATCGGTGTCGTAGCTTGCATGTGAAAAAATTAAAAAAAACCCAATGGAGAAGCCCTCGTACTGTAGCCATAATCTATTATGGCCGGTGAGATCACTGGCTGCCGGGGAGAGCACTGCAACCGATGGAGGGCACTAGGGTTTCATTCTTTCGTTGCTACCTGTTGGAGAGAAAAGAGGAGAGGCAGGGTTTTGAGCGGGAATGTAATAGAAAATTAGAAAGTGCCAAATAAGGCTTAGGGGTGGGGGAGGGGGCTAACAGAAATGGATGCCTAACGAGTAATGACTATTAGGCTCCTCCGCTCGTTTTGTGGGGATGTTTTGAGGCGCTAGGCTGCGAGCAGCAAATCCGGACTCAACTGCGACCTTATATTTATTACGAGGTTTTTATTCTATGTTTTTATTAATTACCTAAAATAATGAATTAGTTATATTTAAATAAATTAAATATTTGAATATGTAATTTAATTAGAATTATTGATATCTATCGATCGGATATTGAATTCGAATTCAGATATTGCCTAATGACCCAAATTGGACTATGCCTTTTAAAAAACATATATTAAATGAAATTAAGTAATATATACTAAGAAATTTTATCTTGTTGAAGGGAAGGGAAGAGGGAGGGAAAGAGGGAACGAAAATGATCCTTAATCCAAAATAAGATATAATAAATAATATGGGCATTGGATGATGGCTCTATATCTGTAAAGTAATTATATGATTTTTATATTTTTTAAAATTTGTATATTACTTGAGAGACTTGTAATCAAAGGTACTCGAGCTTAAGTCTCTAAATAAAAAGCAAGCTTGAGCTTGATAGTTTATGAGCGAGCCCTTGCAATGCAGGGCCCCTTCTGCTAGTAAATATATTAAGTTGAAATGTGTACGTAAGAAGGCCTGAGGATGAGGTAATTGGAATCTAACAATAGTTTTTTCCTTTTTTTTCATAGAAATTACAAGAATACCACTCTCTACCAACTCTTTCGCTTTTGTTTTTATTTTTCTTTCAAATTATAAGATGCCACTCTCTCCTATCAACTCTCTCTCTCACTTGTTTTTTTTTTCAAATTACAAGAATGCCACTCTTTCTCCAAATAAGGGAGACATCAGCTTAGCATCTCAACTGCTAGGGGACTTATAATCAAAAGCGAGTTCAAACTCCTGAGTTCAAGCTCAAGTCTTTAATTCGAATCAAGCTCAAGCTAGATGATACTTCGACCATTAAGGGAGACCTCAGCTCGGCACCTCGGTCACTAAGGGAGATCTTGACTTAGCATCTCGACAACCGAGGGAGACCTTAGCTCAACACCTTGTCAATCAAGGGAGACCTTAGCTCGATACCTCATCTGTGAGGAAAACCTCAATTCGACACTTCATCAATTAAGGAAGACCTCGGCTTGAACCTCAACTACTTGAGAAACCTGCAATTAAAAATAGCCGAACTCGAACTTCCAAACTTTTGACTTAAATCGAGCTTAAATCTCTAATTCAAATCAAGCTCGAGACTGATGATTTATGAGCGAGCCCGTCATCGCAGGCCCTCTCCGCTAGTTTATAATTAAGAGAAAACAAATTTGTTTTTTTATATTTATTGTTCCAGTAAATTTTATATTCACCGATCACCATTCACCGGCCCAAAACCGTTCAATCTAGTATAGTATATAGTATAGATACGATATGTAGGGGTTTTGTCGTGTTAGAGAGAGAGAGAGATGAACTCGAGCTTCCCACGTGCAATCCGTTCAACGATTTCACCATCTTCTCTGGTCTTCAAACGCCCAAAACCACCTTTCTTCGCTGCTTTAAGTCGATCCAATTCGGTTTCATCAATGCCCACTTCTCCCAATCCTCAAATTCCTCTGTTTCTTAGGTCTCCAAATTTCTCTTATACTCTGTCAGACCTCCAAAAATGGCAAGAGTGGGCTAAAAGCCTCGCCCTCTCAGTTGGGTCCAAGTTCGTCGACATTGACAACGGACCCGATACCATTCTCTTGTGTAGAGAGCTCAAATGGCTACTAGAAGATGCAGTTGAGGATAAATCCACAGTACCCGAACTGGGTTCTGCTAAAAATGGCAGATTGGTAAGATTAAAGGCGGATATAGAAGAGCTTTACGTTCTATGGAAGCAGAGAATTGAAGAAAGGAGGCCGTTTCAGTATATAGTGGGATGCGAACACTGGAGAGATTTGATTTTGAGCGTTCAAGAAGGGGTTTTGATTCCAAGGCCTGAAACTGAACTGATTGTGGATTTGGTGGGTGAGGTTGTTTTGGAAAATAAAGGCTTGGGAGATGGAATATGGGCAGATTTGGGAACTGGAAGTGGAGCAATTGCTATAGGAATTGGGAGGATTTTGGGTAGTGGAGGAAAGGTCATTGCGACGGATTTAAGTCCAGTGGCAGCCTCAGTTGCCGCGTACAATGTGGAGAGGTATGTGTTGCAGGTTAGTTATTCGGAAAATTGTCACCTTGTTTTCACAGTGATTGAAGTGACAACTGACAAGTTTGTCAAGGAAAAGGTTATGAGTCATGTGTCTGTTCCATGCCTTAAATCTTCACAGGAGCTGCTACTTTGTGCTAAAAAGTAAAAATTCTCAAATACATGTAGCCTAGTAGGTGAGTCCAAGAATGTTGGAGTTTAGATAATCTGATAATATCTGCCAGACACAAGACGTTGTTACTTAACTTCTTTAGAAAACGTTGCACAAGCTGAATTCCTTTGCTGCTTTAACTTGGCGTTGTAATAGAAAGCATATCTTATATCTAGTTGTTACTTCTTAAGTCTTAACGTCCACTTGATTTCCTCCTTGATATTAAAGTTGCGGAAGAGCTTGGATCCATTTTGTTAGGAACACTTCATTAGAGTTTGAACATTTCCTTTTTTTCCCTATCCTTCTTAGTTATGTGGCCCAACTTGCTGCCTTTTCTGGAAAAGTTCTAATTAACTAAATATCTTTCTGCATTCCAAAATCATTGTTTTCTTTCTAGTGTTTCCATTGTTTCTTGGTGTTCTGGATAAGCCCAGAGGAAGTAAGTTCTCTAGCTTTAAAATGTAGCTTCATTCTAGGGGGCCTTATGGGTTTATCAGGTGCTTATTTTTCTTCCATTTATGTCCTATCAGTTTTATAGCAGGCTGGTTCTGTTGCAAGGTTTTAGGTAAGATAGGATAGTGCGCATCTGTATACCAAGAATTACTTTCTTAAACAGAATCTATTTCTTCTTTCTCCTTTTTCACTTAATATGACTTGCCCTTTTTCCCAATGGTCCGTATTTGTGCTTTTTTGTCTCTTCTATACTTAAATTGGTAAAACTCTCCTGATTTAACATAAGTTAGTGTTTGGAAGATTGAAGTCTCATTAGATCTTATAAGAGTAAACTTGTTTTTATGTCTGAACTGTCTATCAGAAATTTGATTAGACTATCATGTTGGAGATGCTTATCTGGGTTGCTATTGCAGTTTCTTCCCTTTGAACATGGGTGATTCAATCACTTATTAGTTATCAACCAGAACAAATTTTTGGATACAATTGAGCTTATCAGAACCTCAGAGGTGTAACCAAATGCAATTAAAAGGGAATAACCACTTTTTTTATTAGTTCCAAACATAAATGGCGATATTTTAGACTTAAAAATGCCACCTAAGTGTTGCTTCTATACTTTCTTCTTTATAACTTTGACTAAAAAAATAAGTACTTGATGATGGTTTTCCTCTTATTCCATCTTATTCTGCTATAATTGTTTTGAAGAACTTTCATATTCCACTGTGTTCCCAATTAAGACACCATAAAATTTTGGTAGCATCAAAGTTAAACATTTCAGTCTAGGAGTTTCTGATGCAATTGTGGTTCTTCTCTTTCAAGACTAGATCCATGATAAGTACAAGTATGTGTTCTCCCAATGTTTCTCAAAAAATAAGAAAATAAAGAACAAAAAAAAAAGGAAAAAAAATCCCAGTACAAGTGAAGGAATAGAGTTATAGAGGTTTTGTTTCATTTAGTTCTTTTTCTCTTTAAATTGTGCTGCTAATTTGAATTTGTTTGTTACTTGTTTTCGTAAAAGTTGGATATATTTGAAGTTTGAATTTCTAATGAGTCTACTATCTATTCTTTTCTAACTAATGCTTCCCGAAATGCTGCTAAACTTTATATTTTAGCTACTGTTGATATAAAAATAGATGTGAAAACAGGGTATGTTGGGTCATAGATTCTGTATGGATTAATACAAGTTGATTTTGTTCCACGGGTTACACATTCAACTTGTTTGGCTCATGGCTTTCTTGGTTTTCCACCTGAGGGGGACAACAGTGATGAGATATATCATATGTATGCATGGACACAAACGTAAAGTTTTTTCTTTTTTGTTCTTTCATTATGCTGGAAGAGAGGATAAATGAACACCTTTGACACCACCTTACTGCATTGTATAAGAATGAATTGTGACACATGCATGCGCATTGCACACAAACAGACCACTAATGTCTCCACAGTTTGTCCTGCCAAATCCAAGCTTTTTACTTGTTAGTGTGTTTTCCAGGACAAAGTTGAGATAAGACAAGGATCTTGGTTTGAACCTCTGGATGATGTAAAAGGTGCACTAGTGGGACTTGTGAGTAACCCACCATACATACCAAGTCATCTGATCCTTGGGTTGCAAGCTGAAGTTGGTAAACATGAACCAAGACTTGCACTGGATGGGGGTGAGAATGGCATGGATGATCTTCTCCACCTTTGTAAAGGAGCTGCTTTGATGTTGAAGCCTGGTGGATTCTTTGCTTTTGAGGTACTCAATTCTTTTCTAACAATTGGCCCGATATCTTAGGAATTTTATTCAGTTAAAAGCAAGTTTTTCATTTTTTCTATATATAGCTATGGTAACTTCTTGCATAAGTCCTTTGTCTATTCATCTTGATTTGGAAAATTTTTAACTCTGTTGTTTTCTTCTCTGTGCAGACAAATGGTGAAAAGCAGTGTGAATTCCTTGCAGATTTCTTGACAAACAAACTAGAAACTAGTTTCCACAATGTAAAAGTAGTATATGATTTTGCAGGTATCCAACGGTTCGTCACTGGATTCCATAATTGAACATCAAGTATGAGCAATGGTGTGAATGTTATCATTTCCATCGAATGGTTCTCCATTTTTCTGCAATATCATTTATAAATTATAAATTGGATTCTTTACTATACTCCAAATCACAAAACCTATTGTGCAAATAACTTTATATTGTGAGTTTATTGTCCTAGTAATTTTCCTGGTGGGGTTTCTTTTCCTTTGCCCACGAAAAAAATGAAAACTAAGAAAAATTAACTTGACTCTTTTCATGCTATTTTTTCATTAAAGTTTATTGTTTGTGATCTCTAGTTCTATTCCAGATCTAGTATTATGTTCAGCCATCTTGACTGCACTATAAATGTAAGATAACCAAGGTACGTGAACCCAATAGATTCCAGGTCATCCATCTTGACTGCACTATAAATGTAAGAGAACACCTAAAATTTCCATTTTAAGTACTCTGTGCTTTGTAAACAAGGATAAGCTCTAAGTGGATCCAAGAATTTAGGCTTTGAAAAAAAATTCCAAGAATTCCAAGTAAAATGAGGGAAAAAAAAGCCCTTTGGTATTCCTGGAAAATCTCAAATCTCAAGATCTGAGTATCTCTGTCCAGTGTTCACTGTCAGGTGCTTCTCTTTTCTTTGAGCCAAGGGAGGTATTAGCAGGAACAAGATTTTGAGACTGCAGTTCAGTTTAGTTCTCATAGGTGGGACTTCAGTTCAGTTCACTGCCATCCACATTCTAGGGCTGCAAATGGATAAGATGGAATTCAGATAGTGGTATCTGAAACGAATCTCATAAAAATTCGAGAGATCTGAATTTGATACAGTATCCAAGTAAAAATAGATACAATGAAAAAATTATGATGCCAGAGAGACATGATATTGGAAAGGATTTGACCAATCAAAACTCCCCCATTTTGATGAAAAATCACTTTGATTTTTTTTTTATAGAATAAAAACTAGGGTAAAAGATTTAAACCTCCCCTAATGTTTCTTATAAATACTGAAACCTCCTCTCTTATTTTAAATTGGACCAAGTCCTCCCCTGTCAAATTTATGTCTAATTAAATTATTAAAAAGTCTCTTTTACGCTTGTTAAATCGTCAAATTTTTAAAATAATGGGATGCCTCCATTAGGCATGCCTGCACCACTGCTGCCTCATCCTGGGATGCCTCCTCTACAAGGTGGCATTCCTGTCTTTGGTCGCACTCGCACCTTGCCCCGGTATGCCACCGCCACCAATCCTCAGCAGCTACAGAATCAACAACAACAATAATGATTTGGTTTATCCTTAATGTTTAAAGGCGGTGAAAGGGCTTTAACTACATTGATTTGTATAATTCATTGCTCAGATTCTAGTACTTCCTGATTTGCCAAGGTGGAGAATAGAGGTGTGTGGAATTATTTGTTTAGGTTTTTGCTATAACAACAACACAATTAGAGAATTGCTTTTAGCTCTTTAGAGTTTCTTGGGAAATACTTTTGCCTGAATTGTTCAGCCAGTGGAATTCAAACCATCAAATTGAAGGGATGAGAGATCCATCCCATGGATGCCCAAAGATTGCGGAATAAGGGGCGAATTTCAAAAATTTTTCTCTCCCTTCAACTGGGAATCGCATTCCCTATTTAGAAAATCATATTTTCAATGATCAATCTTGAACCTTAAACTGAACCAAATTTGAACCAAAAGGAATGGGAGAGAATGATACCTGATACGGAGAAGCAATATCTCCCAACGAAGGTGTTCACGCCCAAGGAATGATCCAAAGACTGCTCCCACTGAATATGGCGCAGTGTAGAATGGAGCAGAATCAGCAGTGTTCTTCCCAAGAACTATGTCCTTCGCAAGAAACAGCAGGATGGAATGTGAGCACAGCTTCCTTTTCAATCATTTATCAAAGAACTGATGTCAAGATCCAACCTTGACTTCTCCCACAACTGGAGATCGAACTGGCAAACAGGGCGACAAGAGAGTATTCGCAGTGTGTAGAATTCTCTTTTCTTGATTTCAGCACTAAAGAGGATCTGATGTGTTTTTTTTTTCTTCTCTCTCTTAAGGCTGCCGCCCCTTCCTTCTTTTTTTGTTACCTTGAAAAGATCAGCTCCTAATCCCATTAGGAGGTGCTTATCCAAATCATATTTGGATCAGCCTTCTCTTCTAGTGATAAGGTTAAACCCTTATCTTATCTGCAAATTAGATTAGCTTTATCGTAATCCCATTAGGAGGTTTTTGGATCTGAATCACATTCAGATCTGGACTCTCTGAGTGGATAGGGTTAAGACCCTTTCCTATCTGCTAATCTATCTCAGAATTCGCCCCTTTAATTAATTAAATAAATAGCCCAGTTCGAAATGGTCTATAGGCCCATTAAGCTTATGTGCTCACTTAACCTTCCTAACTGCTACCCAGTTGGGCTTCCTTGTATGGTGTGGGACCCAAGCATTGATCTACACATCAGCCACATGGGTTCGGCCCAGCCTTTGTTATAAGGCCTGGTCGAATACACTGATAAAGACAGTGCACCCCCTGAATCCCATCAAATGGGCTCTATGGGCCCAACACTTACCCTAAGTGGTCCCTGGGCCAACCCACCTTGTAACACCTAGGGACTGTGGTCAGATGCAAGATTAGCCCATCAGGTATTATCCTTAATGGTCTTACACTTAACCTCTCAGCCCATAATGATCTTACATTGCCCGATAAGAGATGACATCTCGCTCGGTTGCAAGGAACATTGTTGCACTCTCCACTTATATGGATCCCGGGAATTAAAACCTTTTTGCAAACATTTTAGAACCATAATACATATACTTTTATATCTCATATAAAGTACATTTTGCAAAAGACAAATTTCAACGGTTGAAATTGGCTGCCGGCAGTCTTGGTTTCCAACAGTGAGAGCGCATCCCCGATCATTACCTTTGTCCGACAAAGGGGTTGATCCTGTCACTATGATCACCCATTCAGATGAATTCTCGGATTGTCCCAACATACCCAGGTTTTGACCCCCGCTAAGGATCTCACTGATTGGTACATCAAAGATAGGCCGATCCGACACCTAGTGCAGTATCATAATCGAGTCTAGGGGTTGGGTGTAACTTTCCAGTTTTGCCCATCAATCTCCAAGGTCCAGGGCAATACTGAAAATCTGGTGCAGTTCAAAGATTCAATTAATCCCACACTATATGTGCCTAGGGTCTCACCCCGGTAGCTGAGACAAGCCACCCCAACCGACTTGGTGGCACCACAGTGTCAGCCTTTCAGGATAGGTCTCCCCAGACCGATCCGCTGGCTGTAAACTTTCTAAACTAACACGAGTCTCAATAAGTGTCCAGTTTAAGGGTATTATATAGAAACACACCAAGGGAACATGAATCAAATATGCACTTTTATTTATTTACAATAAACTCATAAAGTACATCAATTTTGATTGAAGCTAAGGGCATACAAAACTGTCTAACACAAACCATATATTGGGCGCTGATGCAAAACAGTTTCCTTAATTACTAACTCTAGTTTAAAGATTTTGATATATTGAATGGGGTTTTAGTGCGTTCCTGTAGCAGTTAGGTAACCTTGCAAGTCTGGTGTGTTTGTCAAGGTTAAATAGATAAATTGCTTGAAAAAAAAATCTTCCTATTCAGATATTTTTGTTTTTTGGATATGGTAATTAGTCATTGTCAAACAGTCATAAAGGGGCAAAGTCGGGTTTTAAGAAAATTTAATGTCAATTTATACGGATCTTGACAGACTATTAATGGAGAGGAGGTTTTTATCTGATGGCATCAGCCATTAGGGGAGGTTTTAGTCCGACTTGAAAAGTGAAGGGAAATTTCAGTATTTACGGTAAATAAGAAGGAGGTTTGTCTTTTACCCTAAAAAACGTGTTGCAATTCTTTGCTCTCTGTCCTAGCTGATGGGCCTTCCTATTAACAGACCGAGGAATATAACACAAATCTACAATATCAAAAGGCAAGATAGTATCCGAAAATGGATTGACAGTCCAAGGAGATGTGGGCTTTCCAAAGATAGAAAGTCTATAACAATATCTGCATCAGACAAAATCAGAACTTTTTTTCCATTCTTCTTGATGAGCCACTTCTAAAGCTTTAGAAATAGCCCAGACTTCCGCATAAGTTTTGCTTTCCCCCTCCTGCCAAAAAAAGGGCTTACTGTCGTATACACATAAACCAAAAGAGATAACAGTTTTATCAATGACCCCGCCATCACACTTCATAATGACATCAAAAGAACTCAACTCAGGTAACGAGCTATTCTTAAAAGGAACCACACCTCTCATCAGTTTGCAGCATAGGATCAGCAATACAAGAATTTAGCTCCATAAACAAAAGTTTTACAGGGTTGATAACCCAATGAAAATCCACTTGATTGGTTATTACTTTTATGATCCTGGTTGATTGGTTATAGTTTCTGGCATCAGTTTTTCTGGTGTTACATTCAGTACAGATATATAAGAAACACAGTATTATCTGAAAGGCAATTTTAGAGACACATTGCGATGGACAAATTAAGACACATATAAATATGTTAGGAAACTTAAATAATTCCTAAACATTAATACCAATAAATGGAAGTTTTAGGTGACTATAAATAATTAATTTACACAAAAAATACGCTTTAATGTTTTATAAAGTGTGAGATATTAGGACACAAGTGATAAGTGTGTATGTTCCCTAATTCTCAATAAGTCAATATAATTTTAATTTTTGTTAATATTTAAAAATATATAATTTTAATAATCAATTATAAAGTATGTATTTACTAATCAGGAAAGTTTGTCGGTACAAGCAACAAGTAAAAAAGTTAACGTATCAGCAAGCCTCAAAATAGATACATATTGGCTCATGTGAACTATGTGTGTAGCAATCTGTCAATTTGTGGACATTTGATTCAAAGTTGATTCAAGTGGAACTAGCGGAGTCCTTTCACAGGGGTTGGAATAATAATATTACTATTTGCTACATTAAAAAGACAATGATTTTTTAATAAGAAATTTGTAATTATAAGTATCCAAGTCTTGAAACTCATATAAAGACTTAAAAGAGATCATCATGTGTTCGTTTTTTAAATAATGTTTTAGCAAAGCATTTCATATAAAAGAATTAATATGATCATATAGTGATAGTTCTGAGTTCTATTTCATAGTTGTCATTTGTTTCACATCAAGAACTTCCAGTTGACCCGAATAGTAGGACCGTTCGACTTGAGAACCGTCCAGACAACCGGTTCTATTTTACCCCAAACCCGGTCCCTAGAAAAAAATCGTTGAATCAATCAATGACCCATTGACCTGGGTGGTTGACCCGTTAAACGGTTTTTGGTAATTTTTTATTTTTTAATTATTTTCTTTTATTTTTTAATTTTTGTTGTCAGAATGAGCCATCTGTTCGAATCGGATGGTCGAATTGTCAACCTGGAAACGGGTGGGTAGAATAGTTCCGTTTTCGGGTCATTTTTTCTAGATGTCAATAATTAGACGAAATAATTTTGTAGTCATAGTCATGAGAAGGGTGGACATTGCAAGGGATTCTAAAACCTTGATAGATAAATCCAAAGTGACCTTAAACACAAAAAAATTGGCAGTAAATCCACCAAACTGGAAAACCTAAGGAAAAAAAAAAGAAAATTGAGTTCAAAGTTCCACTTTGAAATGGAGCTAAACATACATGCACACAAAGAAAGAGACAAAGCAAATCGTCTTGTAAGAAAAAAAACATTGCACAAGAAAACCCAAAGAAAAAACAAAAGTGAAGAAATAAAATGGTGGTAAACCTGGACCATTTTGGAGGATCTTGAAGAAGAAAACCAAACACAAAGAAAAAGCAGAAAATGAAAAAAAAAGAAACATTATGCACAGGCTCGAATAAAGCTAACAATAGAAGTAACCTTTGAATAGTGAAAATCCAAAAGTACAAAAAATCATGGTTTTTAAACTGTCGTTGACCTGGATGGATGAACATTTCAGCCCAGGAACCGTCCACGCAACCGGTTCTGTTTTATCCCAATCCCAGTCCCTGGCCAAAAAACGTCGAATCGATCAACGACCCATTGACCCGGGTGGTCGAACTATCGACCCGTTGACCCGTTCAATGGTTTTTTACCATTTTTTATTTTTTTAATCGGGAACCATCTAGGCAATGGTTGCGTTTTATCCCAATCCCGATCCCTAGCAAAAAACCATTGAATCGATCAACGACCCATTGACCCAGGTGGTCGAACTGTCGACCCGTTCAATGGTTTTTGGTCATTTTTTTTTATTTTTTAATTGGGAACCGTCCAGGCAACCGGTTCCATTTTATCCCAATCCTGGTCCCTAGCCAAAAACTGTTGAATCGGTCAACGACCCATTGACCTAAGCGGTCAAACCGTTGACCCGTTCAATGGTTTTTGGCCATTTTTTATTTTTAAAATTTTTGTTGTTAGAATGGGTTGTCCATTCGAACCAAATGGTTGAACGTCGACCCAAAAATCGGTGGTCAGAACGGTTCCGTTTTTGGGTTGTATGAGTCACATGCTCGAATGACATAACGCATATTATTCTACTTAATGGACCTCACACACTTAATATTTTGCTTGTAATTTTCGTTGTCAGAACGGGCCGTTTATTGAACCAAACGGTCGAACCACCATTTTTTTTATTTTTTTAATTGGGTACCATCCAGGCAACCGTTTCCATTTTACCCAAATCCCGGTCCCTGGCCAAAAATTGTTGAATCGGTCAATGACCCATTAACCCAAGTGATTGAACTATCGACCTGTTCAATGGTTTTTGGTCATTTTTTATTTTTTTTTCTAATTTTTGTTATTAGAATGGGCTGTCCATTCGTTTGAACCGAACGATCAAACCGTTGACCCAAAAACCAATGGCCAGAACAATTCCGTTTTTGGGTTGTATGAGTTAACACTCGAGTGACATAGCATGTATGATATTACTTAATGGACCTCACACATTCAATTTTTTTCCCTGTAAATTTTGTTGTTAGAATGGGTCATCCGTTCGAACCATCGATTCGAAAACTAGTGGCCAAAACGGTTCCATAATTTTTGTTGTTAGAATGAGCCATTCATTCAAACCAGGCGATTGAACCGTCGACCCAAAACCGATGGAATATATATATATATATAATTAGCAATAAATTTAGGATAAAGGACTTAAACCTCTCCTGTGTTTCACCTAAATATTGAAACAAACATCACTTTTCAAATTGAACTTAGACTTCTCTTGCTCAAATTTATATACTGTTATTTCTAATAGAGAAGGAAAATGACTAATATACCCCGGGTTAAATTTGGGATTAGGGGGTTCAACTTGGGTAGGCTTGGGTTAAGCTTTTGTTAAGATGTGAAATTAATTTATAGACCATTATTTTCAATGGAGAAAGAAAAATGACTAATATACCCTAGGTTAAATTTGGGATTAGGGGTGCAACTTAGTAGGTTCGGGTTAGGCTTTTGTCAAAATGTGAATTGGCCCGGCCAAAAGTTGTGTAAAATGCTAATTCAAGCACAACCCTATTTGCATCTATATTTTGGATTAGAATGATATGTAATTAATTAAAAAAAAACACACACACAATCTTCAAATTGGACTTAGTCTATGAGAGTGCGAGAAGTCAAAGAGTAAACCAAGAGACTTTAGATCTGTTAGGGTTGATCAATATGATTGAACCAACTGAGAAAATGGAATTTATATTAATAAGATAATGGACAAGATTGTCCTTACAAAAGAAATAAAGGTACAATGATGTATAGGAAAAAACACTAATATATGGTTACTAGTTTACAAGAAAGATAGTAAAATTATAGAACTACCCTCCATCTTCTCTACACTCCCCATCAAACTGATGTTGGGGAGCAAGCATCAGTTTGTCCATAAGAAAACTATGTTGGGCTTTGGTCATAGGTTTGGTGAAGAGATCTGCAAGCTACAAGCTCGAGGAGACATGTAGGAGAGAGATGTGACACATAAGAAGAATGTTACGAATGAAGGGACAGTCCACCACAATATGTTTAGTATGCTCATGAAAGTCTGGGTTGGATGCAATTTTCGTAACACTCATGTTGTCAGCAAACAGAGGGATGGCGGATGAGTGATCAATGTCCATATCACGAAGTGGAGCCTCGAGACAAACTATTTCACTGCATATAGAGGACATTGCTCTATACTCTACTTCAGTAGATGATTTGGAAACCATTTGTTGTTTCTTGCATTTCCAAGAAATCAAAGAAACACTAAGAAAGATACGCCATCTAGAAATAGAAAGGCGAGTGTCGGGGCAACATGCCCAATCAAAATTTGCAAAAGCTCGAAGCTGAGTAGAGGAAGAAGACGAGAGAAATAAGCCATGGGACATCGTTCTCTTGACATAATGAATGATCCGAAGAACTTTTTGGAAAATGGGGCTGGCCTGGATCAAATGCAAATTGACTTACGATCTGGAAAGCATATGAAATATCCAGTCTAGTCATAGTCAAGTAGATATGACTACCTACAAGTTGTCGATACAAAGTAGCATTAGGAAGGAGCTCACCCTCATCCTTACTTAGTTTATGGTTAAGCTCTAGAGGTGTATCAACTTGTTTGGAATTAGTTAAACAAGTCAGTGCAACTAATTCAAAGACATATTTCTGTTGGTTGACAAAATAACCTTGAGGAAATCGCTGAATTTCAAGGCTAAGAAAATAGGTGATCGACCCAAGATCTTTCAATTTGAATGAGTTGCTGACTTCAAGTTGTTAATACCGTCCACATCATCTCTAGCGGAAAGGATATCATCAATAGACCTGTTCATGGGTCGGGCCAGGCCGGGGTCTAGTGTATCCAGAAGTGTGTCGTAACCTTAAACAATGTCGTACATGGTGAGGAAGGAGTCGAACCCACAGAGAAGCAAGGGAAAAATTATTATTTCTCTTTGTTTCAGACAAATAAAATGAAAATGGAATTGGGAATTGCAGAAAATCAAAAAATAAAATTTATTAATGTTGAAATTAAATGTTTGGAATTAAACTAGACAATAATTAAAATTCTGAAATTACAAGAGTATTGAAATCAACAAAAGAAATAAACAAAAGTGATCCAAAATTCGGATCCAATGGCGATAGCTATAGATTGGTCAAACAGCTTGCAGGGACCCCTCCTAACAAGACCTAGGCATCCTTCCCTTCTTCAGCCCTCGAACCCCTCAAGACACCTTAGCCTTGAATCGGACGAAATCAGATATGCAAAGCACAAAAACGAACAAAAATTAAATCTAAAAGAGTGCTGGAATAAAAATAACAGAAAAGAAAATAAAGAAAATAAAAGGTGGTTGATCAGATCTAGTGGAGGTAGCTGCAAATTGGCTAGACTGCTTGCAGGAACCCCTCCTAACAAGAATTGGGCATCATTCCCTTCTACAACCCTTAAACTCCTCAAGAAACCTTAGCTTTGTGAACTGGGTGAAATGACCAACCCCTTCTCTAGGGCCCCTGGGTCTTTTGTATAGAGAAGGGTGGATATAACTAGAATTAGAGAGAAAGAGAGGGGTGGTAGTTGGATTTTTGTAGAAATATATGTGCCCTAGGGTTTAGAATGGAGGGTTAGGATGGTTCTAGGGTGATCCTAAGGCTGAGAAGAAAAAGATAGGGTGACCAATATTATATAGGATTGAGATCTAACGGCTAAAAGCTGAATAGTGAAGATTAGAAGTTAGGTGGCTCCCTAGGGTTAGAATGCTAAAAAAAGAGTGCCCTAAAATGAATGGTGGAGATTAGAAGAGATGGAAGGTGAGGATTTAGCAGTTAGGGGCGGCTAGGGTTTGTTAAGGATGAAAAGAATGACTGGAGAGGCGTCCTAGGGTTTTCTAAGGAGAGGGGAGTATGCTAATACAGTAGGAGGGTCGCCATTCTGGGTTTAGCATATAGGAAGCACCTTCTTGTGTTCAGTTTTTTACAAAAACACCCCCTCTCTCAGTTGGACTTCACACAATTTCCCAAAAACTGCATTTCAGCCATGAAGCCGTCCCTGTTTTCCATAAGATTTGCAGAGAGACCCTCAAAGGCCAAAATATTGAATTTAACTGGGAAAAGAGGACATTTTGACCATTCTAAGGCCTAAAATACCCTTTGAAATGGTGCCCTTAAGGCATCAAAATACGGAGTTATCACACCCTCCAATTTAACCATTGCTAGTCCCTTAGCAATGGAGCCTTAAAATGACACTAAGTATAGAGATCATTCCCATTGCAAGATCATCCCTAACAAAATTAGTCAGGTACCTTGATTCTAGAATTCTCAAACTTTGTATAGATTGGTATTGGGATTCAGGGGTAAAATTGTCTTACTTTGAATACTACAGAAACTTGGCTTAAAAATCTTATATACCCTTCCCTTTGCGGACTATCTTGATAAGCTGAGAATGATTTTAAAATCAGACATGTATTCTTCTACCCCTAAACTTGCTATGCACACTTATTTTTATTGTTACCTTCCACCGTTTTACGTGAATCTCTACACTTGCCTTAGGTGAAGAGACCCTGGTTACTAAGTGTTAGGTGATTGTCTTTGCCATTCCCTTTCCTGTTTAACATGAATCTCGACACTTGACTTAGGTGAAGAGACCCGGTTACTAAGTCTAGAGTGTCCATTGACCTTTTATTCTCTGTTTTTTTTTTTTGCAAACATTGTTCAGGGTAGTCTACTGTTTCTAACGATTTGAAGACTTCTTGTCTAATTTCTCAATCTTTCTCTTTTTATCTTTATAGGTGCAAACTTGGGAGTATTTTCCAATTTTTAAACAGTTTCGACAATATTCAAATAAGACCAGTTTTGACTCCTATCACTTGCTAGTAATTTCTACAAAATTCAATATTCTTTTATAAGTTTCCTTAACTTTTTCTGTTTGGGAATCTCTTTAAATGGAAAAAAATTCAGTGAAATTTTAATTATACATATTTAAAGGCTTAGCTTTTTGATTTTTTTTTGTCAAAATTTCATTTTTTTCACTCTTTCTTTACCTCCCAACTTAAATGTCATTGTCCCCAATGGCATGACTATATTGATGCAAAAAGAACATGGGCCAAAGGGAACAATCAATAGGGTTTTCTTGAGGGGTTCAAGGTCTACAACCTGGCCTCGAATGAAAAAAGAAAAAATCTAATACTAAAAGTAACTGAAAATTATGTTGAGTTGCCTCCCAACTAGCGCCAAGTTTAACATCTTCAGCCATAAGCATTTACACACTTCTCTCTGGATCACTTAGGCCTATCTTCTCAACCTTTCCACTCTCAGAGATTCCTTCCACATATGGTTTAAGTCTTTGACCATTGACTTTGAATGTGCTTCCATTCTTAGGGTCAACTGTTAGACAATCTTTGTATGCCCTTAGCTCGAATCAGAATGATGTACTTTTGACATTTATTGTAAATGAATAAAGTGCATATTTGATTCATGTTCTTGTGGTTTGTTTCTGTGTTATACCCTTAAACTGGACACTAAATGAGACTCATGTTAGTTTAGAATGTTCACAGCCGATGGGTCGGTCTGGGGAGACCTATCGTGATAAGGCTGACACTGATGTGCCACCAAGTCGGTTGGGGTGGCCTATCTTAGCCACCAAGGTGAGACCTAAGGCACATGCAGTAGATGATTAATTAAATCTTTGAACCGGACCAGATTTTCTGTATTGCCCTGGACCTTGGAGATTAATGGGCAAAACTGAAAAGTTACACCTTACCCCTAGACTCGATTATAATACTGCGCTAGGTGTCAGATTGGGATGTCTTTGTTGTACCAATCAGTGAGATCCTTAGCGGGGGTTAAAACCTGGGTATGTTGGGATAGTTTGAGAATTCATCTGAGTGGGTGATCATAGTGACAGGATCAGCCCCTTTGTCGGACGAAGGTAATGATCAGGGATGCACTCTTTCTAATGGAAACCAAGGCTGCTGGTAGTCGATTTCAATCGTTGAAATTTGTTTGCAAAATATATTTTATGAGATATAAAAGTATATATATTATAGTTTCTAAAATGTTTGCAAAGGGTTTTAAATCCCGGGATCTATATAAGTAGAGAGTGTAACACTGTTCCTTGCAGTCGAGGGAGAGGTCCTCTCTTGTCAGGCAGTGTTTGATCATTATGGGCTGAGAGGTTAAGTGTAAGGCCACTGAGGGTAATACCTGATGGGCTAATCTTGCATTTGCCCACAGTCCCTGGGTTTTTATAAGGTGGCTTGGCCCATGGACCACTTAATGTAAGTGTTGGGCCCAATAGAAGCCCATGTGATGGGTTTCAGGGGGTGCACTGTCCACAACAGTGTATTTGGCCAGGCCTTGTAACAAAGGCTGGGCCAAACCCATGTGGCTGATGTGTAGATCAATGCTTGGGTCCCACGCCATACAAAGAAGCCCAACTGGGCTACAATTTGGAAGCAGTTTTAAGCACATGGACTTAATGGGCCTGAAGCCCATTTCGAACTGGCCCTTTTAATTACTTAAATTGAGGGGGCGGATCTGGGATTAAATCAACAAATAGGATAGAGTCCTACCCTATCCACTCAGAGAGACCAGATCTGAATTCAGATCTAGAAACCTCCTGATAAGATTAGGAGAAGGCTGATCTAATCTATAGATAAGATAAGCATCTTATCCTTATCACTTAAAGAGAGTCCAAATCCAGATAATGATTTGAATTAGGAAACTCCTGATAGGATTAGAAGTTGATCTCTTTAAGCCTATAAAAGCAGGAGGGGGTGAACTTTCAAAGTCATCCCAGAAATTCCAGAGATACTAGATCTCGAATCACAGAGAGAAGAATACACATTGTGACTGAGCCTTCTCCCTGTGATCCCTTCCTGCCGCCGCCATACTGCTAGTTCATTCTCCAACATTGCAGGAGTGGTCAAGATTAGATTTTGACATCAGTCTTTGCTGAAAGGCTGATAGGAAGTTGTGCTCACTGCCTCCATTGGATTCTTGCTGAAGAATTCGGTTCATGGGACGGACCCTGCTGATTTTGCTCCTCCATCCACTGTGTCATTTTCAGTGGAAACAGTCTTTGGTGATCTTCTTTGGGCATGAACACCTCCATTGAGAGATATTATTTCTCAATATCAGGTATATCCCTCTCCTACTATTTCGTTTCAAATTTGGTTCGATTCATGGTTCAAAATTGATCCTTGAAAAATACGATTTTTTTCTAAAATAGGGAATATGATTCCCATTTGAAAGGAGAAAAATTTTTGAAATTCACCCACCCTATTCCGCAACTTGTGGGCGTCCATGTGATGGATCTCTCACTCCTTCACATGAACGACCAATCCCACCATATGGAAACACTTTTTCCACATTGAATGACCAATCCCACCATATGGAAATACTTGAGTTTGCATCTAAAATTTGGGAGAGAAGAAGTGAGAACTGAGAAGAGAAACAAGAGAGAGAGAGATAGATAGATAGATAGATAGATAGATAGATAGAGATAGATAGAGAGAGAGAGAGAGAGAGAGAGAGAAATTCTAATCCTAAAAGTAACTGAAAATTATGTTGGGTTGCCTCCCAACCAATGCCAAGTTTAACGTCTTCAGCCAGACGCATTTACACACTTCTCTCTGGATCAATTAGGCCTATCTTCTCAACCTTTCCACTCTTAGAGATTCCTTCCACATATGGTTTAAGTCTTTGACCATTGACTTTGAATGTGCTACCATTCTTAGGGTCAACAATTTTAACTGCACCATACGGAAATACTTTTTCCACAATGAACGACCCATCCCACCATACGGAAATACTTGAGTTTGCATTTGAAATTTGGGAGAGAAGAAGTGAGAACTGAGAAGAGGAACAAGATAGATAGATAGATAGATAGATAGATAGAAAGATAGATAGATAGATAGATAGATAGATAGATAGATAGATAGATAGATAGATAGATAG
Source organism: Nelumbo lutea (assembly GCF_056320005.1). Classification (NCBI taxonomy): domain Eukaryota; kingdom Viridiplantae; phylum Streptophyta; class Magnoliopsida; order Proteales; family Nelumbonaceae; genus Nelumbo; species Nelumbo lutea. Next base: position 69,397,694 of record NC_142686.1, read on the forward strand.
ATAGATAGATAGATAGATAGATAGAGAGAGAGAGAGAGAGAGAGAGAGAGAGAGAGAGAGAGAGAGAGAGAGAGAGAGAGAGAGAGAGAGAGAGAGAGAGAGAGAGAGAGAGAGAGGACTCAAACCGGTCTGCTAGAGTTTACTGGTTGCACCAGTGAGTGTTCGTTGATTTTGTGTTTACCTAAGAGTGTGAGGTTGTGAGTCACTGTGAAAACTGAGAAGAGGTTTGGCTAACTGGCTTAGACAAGAAAGATATGAATAAGAAGAGGGATTAGGATATTAGGGTTTTTTTATTTAACCTAAAGGTCAGGCCGGTCTGGGCTTGGGCCGAGCTTTTTTAATAAATCCCGAGCCCGGCCTGTAACATAATCTAAAGCACTTTGCTGAAAACCAACTTCCAACACCACTATACGAAAGCAGTCAAACCAAGCTCATTGAGCTTGTTTAAGACTGTATAATGATTTCTTTAGTTTACATACCAAGAGAGGACTATCACAATATCCAGGAGGTGGTTTCATATAGATTGTCATTTTGAAATGCCCATGGAGGAAGTCATTCTTGTCATCCATATGATGAACTGTCCATTGTCTAAGAGTAGTGATGGCTAAAAGTAAATGGATAGTTGTCATTTTAGCCACTATATCAAAAGTTTCACAATAGTCAATCCCAATTCTTGCTTGTAGCCTTGAGCAACCAAGCAGACCTTATATTTGTGTAGAGTATCATATGATTTGAGTTTCATTGAGTAAACCCATCGACTACCGATGATGGAGACATCTGGGGGAAAAGAG